>NC_136497.1:32573100-32585600 GCF_053919585.1 Euprymna scolopes
CCTCCGATCTTCGTCTCTGACTCGACTGAAACTAGCTCCGGTATTGAGAATTCATTTTTCTATGACGTCAGTGTGTGTGGTTCAAAACGTTGCCCACTCACGTAGGGAACTCACGTGGCTGACACGTTTCCAAACACACTTCTGCAACAAAAAATTCTCACTAATCTATTTTTCCGTAACCTATTTTTCAACATATTGAAATTGCATTATTCATTATTGTCTAGCTGACCTTATTCTAATTCAGTTTTCCTAAAAATAATTGAACAATTAAATTCTTTTTGCAAACAAACATATCTAAACTTTTTTATATTAAATTGAACAATGCGAAATTCCAACATTCCATTTTCTGAATCTATTTCTGAACGTTGCTTACAAAGTTCGAATCTCTGTCCATCTTAATCTCATTTTCACTCATCTAATGTTCTTCTTACTTACAAGAAAAGAGGACCCTTTTTTCTTGTAACACAATTACGCTACGTGCGAATCCTTTGTGCTTACATACATCGTACATGTTCTTTTATTAAATAATGTTTTTCGAAATATCAACACATGCTGTTAAGCTATTATAAGCTAGACGAATATTATTTTTTTAAAGTACGATTGACTAAAATTCGTTATTTATAGGCTAAACAATTGTTTTTATAGAAGTATGCTATCGTGCAAAATCTTTTATGTTTAGATATATCGTACATGTTATAAAATACTGAAGTACGATTGCCTAATTTTTTTTCTTTATACGCTAAATAGAAAAGGAAACAGATTAAGCGAATAATATAGCCGAGAGATTTTGCATATACCTTACACAGTAAACCATGCTGCTTTATTTTAACATTTAATCAGAACCATATATTTCTTTTTATATATTTGCTGACTATTAGCCTCATTATTCGAGGTCTTGTTTCACGACGTTTCGACGAACAATTCCTCTGGCCTTCTTTGGGTTGTTAACCGCGATTGTATAAGAATGATACATTTCTTAACTGCATCTTCAGAATTTACTTCTTTACATAGTTTTTGTTGTCTCACAACGTTTTGGCAAAATAATCCTCTGGCTTGCTTTGCATAGAATTAAAACCGCTATCTTCAAACAATGAACCAAACGCTGTGAAACAACAACTACAAAAATGAGGATAATAGTCCGAAAATAACTCAATAGAATATAAAATTTACTCATCTAAAAAAACTTCGAATAATTAAAAAATGTAGAGAAATTAACGGTTTATATATTTTGAAATAACCTTATGTGTGATTTTTAAGCCTTTGAACTGTCTATTCCTGACTATTTGCATAGTGTGTGCTAGTGTGGACGTATGAGTGCGCGTGTGTGTGCGTGGTTGCGTTGATGTGTGGGGCTATGTGTGTCCGTGTGTACGCGCGTGCAGCGAGTGTATGTAATTGCGTTCGTGTGTGTTTGCGTGTGTGTGTTTTGTGTATCCGTGCGTAGTTTGCGCGTGTGTGTGCGTTTGCGTGTGTATCTTTGAGTATCCGTATCTGCGAATGGGCGTGTACATCTATGGGTGTGTACGTGTGTGCATGCGCGCGTGCATGAATGCATGAGTGTGCGTGTGTGTGGGGGTGCCTGTGTGTTTGTGAAAGTGCGTATGCGTGTATTCGTCCGTTTTGTATGCACCTGTGTGTGTGGGTGTGTGTGTGGGTGTGTTGTTACTTGTGTGCTTGCGTTTGTTTTTTTGTTTTTTTTGGTGCGTGTGATTTTGTGTGTGTTCGTGTATGTTTTGTGGATACGTGTGTGTTTTTGTATATGCGTGTATGCACGTGTGTTTGCGTGTGTGTGGGTGTTTGTGTGTGT
Organism: Euprymna scolopes; assembly: GCF_053919585.1. Lineage (NCBI taxonomy): Eukaryota > Metazoa > Mollusca > Cephalopoda > Sepiida > Sepiolidae > Euprymna > Euprymna scolopes. Next base: position 32,574,908 of record NC_136497.1, read on the forward strand.
CAGCGTGGGTGCGTGCGTGCATGTGTGTGTGCGTGCGTGCGCGAGTGTGTGTGTGTTTGTGTTTATGTGTCTGTACGATACAAATAAATCTAATCCCTGAGTCCACCAAACTCAACTAAGGCAAGTATATATATATATATATATATATATATATATATATATATATATATATATATATATATGTGTGTGTGTGTGTGTGTGTTTGTGTGTGTGTATGTGTGTATGTATGCATGCATTTGTGTGTATTCATACGTAACTAATGTAATTATAAAGTTCCTTTTTTTACACAGAAATCACCACCGGAGACACTGAAAGATAAGGGTTGATGGGTATACATCAGTCAATGTGATTATAGCGTAGTAAACATCAGTAGCAAGAATTATGTAAATTGGATTACTAAGGAGGATGCTTCATCAAGAACTTGTTTACATTGGACTTGAAGACAATCACATTGTAGTCCGCTTGAAAGCAGGCAATCGGAAGAGAGTTACACAGGCGTACAGTTCTAAGAAAGAAGCTTTGTTCGTGGAATCTCGATTTAGGCTTAGGCACAGATAAAGAGTGTGGAAAATTATTGATAGTTGTTTTGGACAGGAGACTTTTACGTGAAAGTTTGGCTAGGGGAGACCATAGATTGACGTTAAAATGAGAAATTGCCACAAAAACAAAGATAAAGCAGAGACAGGCTCGCAACGTCTCCTCTGTTGGAAAAGGTTGCAGGGAAGTAAAAAGGGCATCCCTTATTAAGCTACGAAATATATTTTGAACTCTGTCAAGGTAGTATAAGCTGACTCTAGCAGCACCTGCACAGATGTGGAAACATTATTCCATCGTTGGCCGGACCTGGCTTTTATATAGGTAGAGAATTGCATCAGGAGTGAGATATATACTGGAGAGGTAGAAGTATCCCACAATTTTTCCAGCGACCTTGGCAATGTATTTGATATACGTGTTCCATTTCAAGTCGGAAATCCTTAATAACTATCAAATTTATATATATATATATATATATATATATATATATATATATATATATATATATATATATATACAAGCGAGATAAGACACTGATAGATTTCAGCTGATAAATCCTGATAGATATTACTCGAAGTAATAATTTCAAGGAGATCCTAGCCAAAAAGGAAACACGCAATATTTAAGAATAGAGCAATATATATAGATTGTGGTTAAATTTTAAAGTCTGACAAAACAACATATAGAGACATATATTCGATTTAATAATTAATTGCTTGACAAAATGAATATATAGAAGGGGTTATTTTAATTCCTTACTCCGTGAATTTACAACAATGGCTCATATAATCAGAGGAAATGAAATGCAGTTAGCATATTGTTCAGCTGCGAATGGACGCTATTTTGCTTTTCAGCACAATTATTGACAATAGTTCTTTGAGTTGTTGTGGATAATTATATGGAGAATATTATACGAAAAGAGAAGTTGATACAACCTGGATAGTCCATTATCGGAAGGAATCCGATTCCGTTCGGGGTTATAAATCCAGTGGGGGGCGCAAATAGGATCATGGGAGAAAGTGATATTCACATATAGCGAAAGCGTACTGCTACTTATTCGTTGTTTCGTTGATTGTGTGTTGGTTGCTGTAGTCCAAATGCATTCTCGGTGTTGACAAAGTATATCCGAAATTGGGTGGATACACTATTCCATTGTAATTATCCCCGTGAGTAATAGAATTTGAGCATTGAGTTAAGTGTGGAATGGACCTCGGAATCAATAGTGTTGTTATCAAAATACCAAAGATAGCAAAATAATCCTGGAGATGAGATTCGGAACGGTACGTTGGAAGGGTTAGCTTGAGTGTTTAGTCTCTTAGTAGGATAGTTTGTTTTCTTGTTTATAGTGGATGTGGAAAGCGGTTTAGATGAGGGAAAGAGGAGAATTGGGTGAAGTATCGAGGGTAAATGGAGAGGGGGGTTAAAGTTGGGCGAGCATACAGGTTTTAATGAATTGTTTTTGGCAGGGGGATTGTGTTGACCTCTGGGTTTTAAGTTAAAGTGGGTAATGGATATTCTTTTGATTTTCAATGGGGGTGTGCGTGATAGGGGTGGGTGTGCTGTTTTGCTGTGGGGGTGGGTGAGCTGATGACGTGGAGATAGAGACGAGTCATGGTGTCAAAATATGGAATGTTTGGAGGGTTCCTTAATAAAGTGAGTTTAAGGTTGGGTTCTTTTAATTTTGAGTGTATATTTTAAAGGTGAGTTGGTTAGTTGATATATGATAATTTAATATGTTTGCCGTCGTTGTTTGATCTAGTTTAATTATGTTTGTTTAAATTTTATTTAAAATGCATATATTTCTGTGTGGAGGCAATTTATGGATGAGTTTGATTTGTTGTTTATTGAGTTGGAATTGATGTTTGAGTGAGTGCTTTATATTCTGTGGTTAATTATATTTTTTTATATTTTTATAAAGGATAGACTTGAATTAAATGTGGGGTTGGGTATGTAGTCCTCCATGCGTGATTAATTTTAACTATTTATATATTGATTACTTGTACATCCACCTGTCAAAGCTAAACATAAGTGCAAATATAAGCACACATATACCCACAGACACACATACATACGTACATATACATATATATATATACATACACATATACATATAGATAGTAGACACTTACGTACAAACACTGATCCATACCATGCTTACATAAATACAGACTTATATACATACGCTTCTTTATCCTAATATATGCACTCAATTACATATATAACGCAAACACGCGTATTAGAGAAGAGGACTACTTATACAGCCGGGCGATTATGTATCCGTGCGTACTCGAATGTACAACTGCGCACGTAAGCACGGCCGAACATCGATATAATCAAATGCAAGCGTGTAATTCAAACTCCTTTTCGCATACCATCGTATACATACAGGAAATATACAACTACATAAGTGATATGTCTAGAAAGAGATAAAGTTGCGCACACTGATACAGTTAACATACAAACACAGACAGCGTGAACCTACCTTTAAAGATATATATACATCAACAAATGATCGGGTTTATCTAGCGATTCTTTTTTAGAGAGGGGTGTAATCCCCCATTGCCAACTACATTTTTATTTTGTCTAGGGAGATATAGATAGTTACAGTGTACCAGTATACGGCTAAAGTGTATAACTCTGTTACATGTCCATGCCCACATAAACACACACATATACATACATACATGCATATATATATATATATATATATATATATATATATATATACATAAACAAGTATATATATATATATATATATATATATATATATATATATACATAAACAAGTATACTCTAGAAGTGTAAGCCATGTTTAGTTTCATAACAGTTTCCGATGGTTCGTTGTTCGAAACAAGTCTTGAGAGGTGACTGGTCTGCAGCAGACAGAACAACTTCGGATGGTTCTTTGTTCTAAACAAGTCTTGAGAGGTGACTGGTTTGCAGTAGACAGAACAGTTTCCGATGGTTCTTTGTTACACACAAGTTTGAGAGGTGAATTGTTTGCAGTAAACAGTTCCACAGAGCAAAATATTCTTACTTTGTCGAGACGGAAAAAAACATGAGAAATTACTACAGAAAATGTTTAATATTTATGGAGCGATTCTGGTTTCTAATTGGTTGGTAGTAGAACGTGAATTAATTCGATTCGGCAGTTCCTTTCAGCATCGTTTATAAATAGAACGCCGGACTGTGTGGGATCATACCCCATTATACATCTAAATTATTGCGACATCCCTCCTATTTTTTTAGAATGGGGAATTCCCTTTTGTTCATTCTGCTCAAAAATAAGTATATATTTTTTATATTCAATTATACATAACAAAAATAAAAATCATTTGGATCTTGGAATTTTAGCATGTAATAAGACGCCATTTTTAATTGTGTTCAAATGTCCAAACACAAACACACACACACACACACACACACACATATATATATATATATATATATATATATATATATATATATATATATATATATATATATATATATATATGGGGGTGTTTGTGTGTGTACAGAGAAGAAAAATAAAAGAAATGGAAGGTATTTTAACCTGAAAAAGTGGTGGGTATGTGAAAAAGAAGTAATTTCTAAATTTGATTGTGCAGTTTTGTAAAAAAAAAGAAAAGAAAAAAACGCATACATATAAAACAATATACATAAAAATAAACATGCATGCAATATGTACCACTTTAAAAAGTTTTGTTTTGTTTTGTTTTTGTTTTTTTGTTCTTTTTTTGTTAATTAAAACTATGCAAAAAAGATAGGACATTTTTTTGAAAATAAGAAAGAACACTAATGTGCAGAAAAAAATAAATTAAAGTCAATTGTAATTTCTGCGCGCCTTGAAAAAAGCATGCAAAAAGTATTTTGTCGAAAAGGAAAATTACAAAAAGTTTTTTTAAAAAAGTGACTTAAAAAATTAACTTTTTTTTTGGTTTAATTTCAGCAAAAGTACTAGTTACGCATTAGTAGGTTAAAGTGTTAATACAAATAAAATGGATACAGTTTAACGTCTTTTCCAGGACAATTTTTTATTTATTTATGTATTTTGATATATAGAAATTTATATACATACAGGGCCGTGAAAAAAAAATTATTCAGTCGAATCCCCCAACAAGTTCTGAGAAAAAATGCTGTAACTGTATTCTTGTTGCTTTTTTCGTGAATACATCAGCGATATTTTGTTCTGATTATATGTAATGCAAAATAATGGATTCCTTTTTCACCCCGTTTTTTATGAAATGATATTTTATATCTATATGCTTAGATCTTTGGTTGATTATCGTGTTTTGTGCTAAGACTATTCTGGCTTGATTATCACAATTAATTACTACGGGGCTTGTAGCTAATTCTGGCTCTAAAATAGTCTTTAGGATATTTTTAAGGTAGAGTTCGTCCTGGATCGTGTGTGTGATCGCGATAAATTCTGCTTCACACGAAGAGAGAGATACAATATGTTGCTTTTTAGATTTCCATGAAATAATAAGACCATTTTCTGAGAGTCTGAAAATGTATGCAGATATACTCTTTCGATCTTCGTCGTTTCCCCAATATGAATCCAAAAACCCTTCTAATTTTAGGGGATTTCTTGATTTTCTAACTATTAACTTCTGTTCTTTAGTTCCTTTTAAATAACGCAGTACTTGTTTAGCTCTGTTTAACTCCTTCATTGTCGGTCGTGATAATTTTTGTGACAGTTTTGATACTCTATAGCATATGCCGGGTCTTACCGCAGTCATTAAATATACACGACTACCTATAATTTCGCGGTATTGTTTATCATTTATTATTTCAGATTATGTGTGTATATTTTTATCAATGTCAGATTCGACCGGTGTAGAGCGTTTCTTGCACACTCCCATTCCAAATTTTAATAGTATTTTACGATGTATCACGATTGATTCATCGTATAATGTCCTTTGCTTTGAGTAAATTCTATCCCCCCAAACCAGGATATTTTGCCAAGATCGGTCATTTTGAATCTTTTACTTAATTTGTTTTTAACATCAATTTACATTATGTCACAATTTGATGCGATTAAAATATCATCGACCCATAAAACCAAAATCAGTAGTTTATCGTCTGTGTGTTGGGTATATAAACAGGTGTCTACAGCGCATTGTCTAAATTGTTGTTTAATAATATAATCTTGAAATACTGTGTTTCAATACTGAGCACTCTGCTTTAGACCATATAATGACTTGTTAAGTTGCCACACGCTATTTTTATTGTTCATTATAAATCCCTCAATTGAGGCATTCAAATAAGCATTTTTTACGTCCATATGATGGATGTTTAGGTCATATTGCGATGCGATTTGCAGTAAAATTCTGATTGTCGTTAGGTTTGTGGTCGGTCAAAACGTAGAAAAATATTCTATACCGTAAATCTTAGAGTACCCTTTAGCAACAACTCTAATTTTGTACTGTTGTATGCCTGATTTTGTTGAGTTTCTTGTAAAGACCCATCTGGTAAAAATAACATGTTTATCTTTTGGGAGAGGCACTACCGTATAGGCATCATTTTCGATTAAGATATCTATTTCTTTTTTCATGGCAATTTTCCATTCATTACAATGTTCTGAATTAATTGCTTCGTTGAAGCTTTTTGGCGCATTTTTAATTGAATAGCGATAGTCGATTTGAAAATCTTTTATATTGTCGACCACAAAAAAATCGGGTCGCCTTGTATTTCCTTTGGGATATCTTTCGACATCATCATCATCATCATCATCATCATCATCATCATCATGGATACTCTTGTCTCTGTCATTTATATTGTCTTTGTTTGTTTTAATTATTTGAGAAAATATAATTTAATCTTCCTCATATTCGTCTGTAAAATTAAACGTCTGCGATTTTTTCAGCAGCCCCGTTTTGGTGTGGCGATCTAAGAGCTTATTTTCCATGCTTGATATGATGGTTAATTAGTAAAAGTCCAAAGTCATTATTGGTTAATTCCGTACCGTTGTCAGAGCGAATACACTTTACTTCACCGTAGGGAGCCATGTCGGCTAATTATTTTTTACTTGCTAGCTGGGTATCAGATTTGTTCTTTAAAAAGTAAACCCTTATTAAACCTGAATAGTCGTCTACGAGATTCAACAGATATCTATAATGTTCTCTGGCCATCGGTTCTACGGGACCGTTCAAGTCACAATGCACCATTAATAGGATTTTTTTTGCCTTCTTGTCTGGTATCTTGCTTTGATAGTTTGTCATTTCCCTTGCGTACAGATGTCGCAGTTGAAGTTTTTTGGTCTTTGTATTTTCATTCCATCAAATACAGCCGGCAACTTTTTGATATCAGGAATATTGCAATGTCCAAGAATTTTATGTCATGTATGTAGATCATGGCAGGCGGTTTTCGATGGGACTACGCTATTTAAATAATATAGTCTTCCATTTTCTTTAATGTTGAATACAGTTCCATTCGGGTATACCAGTTTTTATTTATTGGGGCTAAAGTTTATATTTGCACCTTGTTTTGTGGCAGCTTGTACAGAAAAAATATTTTTTTTAAATTTTGGGATTAGAAGAGCGTTTTCTAGAATACAGAAACCTAGTTCACCTTTATTTAGCGATATTTTAACATTGCCTCTTTTCAAAACGATATCATTTACTCGACTCCCGTCAGCTACTTCTACAAAACGATTTTGTCGCTTAAAGTAGGGACCAAAATTGATAAAATCAGATACCTTTGTAATCACATGTGACGTGGCCCTACAATCGAAAAGAAATTTATTATTGTTTGTTGAAGCATTAACGTACACGAAAAAAAAATGTATGTTCGCTATCAGAGCTCTCGGCATTTTGAATGGAGTCGCCATTCTGAGTCCTGTATCTAGATTGGAAACTCTTGTGATTATGTCGTCCACAATTATAGCAAATAATTTTTGTACTTTTCTTAGAAGAAAAATTGTTTTTGGCAAAGTTCCGGTTTTTATTCCTGGCATGGGTATACTTTAATTGTGGTGTTTTTTCTTTGTGGGTATTTTTAAATTTCATGATATTTGTGGATTCGTTTTTTTCTGTGATCTTTTTTTTCAGTTTCTTCGTAACTTCTGAGTGCTACCTTTAATTGGCTAAAAGTCATGGGTTTTTCTTTCTGGGTTTTCACGGTGGTAAATGGCTTGAAATCACTCGGTAATCCCTTAAGGACCATGTAAATTAACAGACTGTCACTTATAACTTCACCAGACATTTTTAAAGAATTTGCAGTCGTTTCGCCTCATAATATAATCAGTAATAGCTTCAGCTTCCATTCGTTTTAGAGAGGTCAGTTCAGTATATAAAGAAATACTTTTGGGTTTCCCTTTCGATAAATAATGCTCTCTCAATATGTTTAATGCTTTGCAGCATTCGTCCAGGGCTTCTCCTATTACCAGTGATAGGCTTCGGTCATGAAAACACTATATTAATTTCGCAAAGACAGTTGCGTTCTTCTCAATGGAGTCGGGGTCGTTTGTGTTTTCAGGTTGTGTAATATAAATATATACTCACACACACACGTGCATACACACATATATACACTACAGCTCATAATCCTATGTATATAGAATCCACACAAAACGAACGTCTACAAGCTCACACATATATATACATTCACATATATAAGGAAATGGAGTTTATGGAGTCAAGAAAATGCACACAAACATATATATATATATATATATACACGCACACGTATACACTTATATATACATATACACACATACACACATATATACATATATATGTATATACATATGTACAGTCATACATATATAGACAGGTACAAACATATACTTGCTCAAACATGCACATGTATGAGAACACATATAGACACACGTAAATATTAACATTGCTACAGCGCAAACAACATCCACCCTCTCATGCGTGTATACATATACACTTAAAGAAGCGTGGATCCCTGATTATACATATAGTGGCAACCTGCCAAAACTAGTTCAGGTATGGTGGTTTAAGTGGCTTTGAGCTGGCTATACTTGAATTTTTTCCTGTGATTGCATAACAAAATAAGCTCATTTTTGGTGTTTATCGTGGCTTTAGGATATGTTATTATTGCAACTGCTTCTGAAGTGCAAAGGTTGCAGAATTTGGATTTAGTGGTGTATGAATTGGATTTCAATAAATCCCATTTTAGCGAGTAAGGAATATTCCTATATTGGAGGTCTTTAATCAGAGTTGTTAGGAAGGTGCCTGTATTGCTATTCGGATGCTAATTATGAAAGGAGCTTATATGGTTGCGAATTCTCAGTTTAATTAGATTTGCCGTTGCGCCGATATGCGTGTACGATTTTAAATTTTCATTAATGTTGTTTAAGCTGTCGGAGTTTCTACTATGGGTGTGGGATAAACTTATAGAGGCGGACGGGATGATTAGGTTAGAATCGTTTTCAGGATGGGGTTCCTGAGTGACTTGGGTGTTATCATGTGTTTTATTTATGGGGTTTGCATATTTGGAGCCAGTGGAGCTCTCTAATGCTGTTGGTTCAGAAGTTAATGTGCCTATTTTCTGCCCACCTGGATTTATAACCCCGAACGACATTGGGCTCCTTCCGATAATGGACTACCTAGGTTGTATCAACTTCTCTTTTCGTATAATTTTCTCCATATAATTATCCACAACAACTCAAAGAACTATTTTCAATAATTGTGCTGAAAAGCAAAATAGCGTCCATGCGAAGCTGAACATATTGCTAACTCCATTTCATTTCCTCTGATGAGCCATTGTTCAAAATCCATGGATCAAGGAAATTAAAATAACCCCTTCTATATATTCCTTTTGTCAAGCAATAAATTCTTATATCGAATATATGTCTCTATATATAGTTTTTTTTTCAGAATTTAAAATTTAACCAGGAAATTTTGAGTAAATTTTGCACTTTTATACAACTTAATCAGGATGTTATTTGAGAAGTTTTATCGCCGCACACCATAAAGGCTCAGTCGATACAATTGACTGTAGATACATTTACACGACAGAAGCGCGTTCGGAATATTATTTTAGAGCACAAATGAACCATTATACGCGATTTTGTGTACGTTTAACTATCATTAAAATGATTATGGGAAAATGATTTAATTAAATAAACAGTTGGTTCCTGGATAAGACAGGTCGTGTTTGAAATAAATTCTTCTTTTTGTACACAATTGAAGTAATATACTTGACTATATATAGTTAAACTTTAAAAGATGCCATTATTTACAGATACTGTTGTACAATACATAGTAGATTCTCTAGGGTGCAATGTAGACTAACATGTATTGTCGACTAAGTCACTGAAAGGGGCTAGATGAAGCTGCTTTATTGCACACTACGGGAGTGTCCCTAACTAGAGCAGACAATCGATTTAGTTAAAAAGAGTTGCGATTTCACACATTTCGATTAGAATAAATGTATTGGAGGGTGGAACATTTGTTGATATGCATCTGCTAGTATACATAACTACTTTTAAATACACATCTATACTCCCTACAAACAGGCACACATATAATATATATATATATATATATATATATATATATATATATATATTAACGTATTCATATAAGCGCTATATATGAAATATTCGCGCGCAACATATTGTGACATTGTCTCTCGGAAATGAACACCTTGGAAAATGATCTTATCTTTTTTCTCTCATTATTAAACGAATTTCATTAATACAAAAAAATGTAATTAAGCCGAAAAAGAAAATAATAATCATGAGATTAGTTGATCAAAAGCGCTGCCACTTCTGCTGAACGTGTTAACAATATAGACGTATTCGTTTTACGGCGATCTTGGAACGTGTGAAAAGAATTGCGACTCACTGTTTTATGGAAATAAGCAAAACGAACGCAGGAAATATGGTGTGTTCCTGTAACCGAAACGTTTTGTCATTTCGAAACGTTACGATGATATATTCTTACAATAAAATGCTTTTTATAGCGACTAAATATATTCTTTTCGTACACAGACACGATTTGGTTAACTTTCTTTCTAAATATATTATTTTAATAATAATTTTAGGCGGAACTTTCGCTGTATTTGCTATAATATTCGATTGAGATAAGAATCCTTTAGAGGGAGCTGCCAGTAACATTCAACCAGACTTTTGGGTTGACTTCTGATGGCAGTGTTGATCTACTGAATTCTTTTGAGATGTGTA
>NC_136497.1:32590600-32673100 GCF_053919585.1 Euprymna scolopes
TGTATCAATTGAAATGGATGGCACTCCACTAGGGGAAGCTCCAAGTTTTGATGAGCTTCTGGGCTTGATCTTTACGCCTGACCTGAAATGGAACACGTACATCAAGTCTATTGCCAATGTCCCTGGAAAAAAGGAAGGATCTTTCTACAGAAGATATCTCACTGCTGATGCAATTCTCTATCTATATAAAAGCCAAGTACAGCCAGGATGGAGTACTGTTGCCACATATGGGCAGGAGCAGCTAAACACAGGAGAGACGTTGCAAGCCTGTCTTTGTTTTATCGTTATTTCCATGGCAAGTACTCGTGTGAGCTCCAGACTCTGGCCCCCCTTCGCCAATCTTCCTCGAGGAGCACCCGTCTAGCAGAAATCACTGTAAAAAATTTCCCCCTATTTATCTGTGCCAAAACCAAAACGTAGATTCCACGAAAAAAGCTTCTTTCTTAGAAGTGCACGCCTGTGAAACTTTGTTCTGTCTGCCTGTTTCACACCTTCCTACAACCTGGACTACAACCTGGATGTCTATGAGTCCAACATAAAGTAATTCCTGATGAACCGCCCCCTTAAGCCATACACTTTATCAAATCTCGACACCAACGTACTTTACAAGCAATAACCCTTATCCCCGAGTGACTTCCGGGCCTTGATAAGTGGTGACCACCTTGTATAAACAAAACAAAAAAAAGCAAACCGTAAATTTGATGACCATTTTTTCTAAAAACTGCCCCTCCAGTTGAATAAGATATGGAACAGCTTCTCATGTTACTATAACTTTGAGCACTTAAAGTTTAATATAAGCGTTCTCTTTGTTAAACAAACTCAATCAATATTCCTCCATATACAATAATGGTTCACAGGTAGCTGGTACTCATTAAATACGCGAATTTATTGGCCTGTAACGAGCCGTGATTCATTCTACTATATATATATATATATATATATATATATATATATATATATATATATATACATATATATATAGTATTTTAAAGGTTATGGTGTTTTTTGAAGCATTAAAAACGATGTTACTTTTTGTATTTAATATTTTTATTGTTATTTTTTTTATTTCAAGCGGACCCCCGCTCTTGGTCGTAAAACTATCGAAATGGCAAAGGTCCCCTTGAAATATAAAAAAATAACAATAAAAATATAAAAATATTAAATACAAAAAGTAACATCGTTTTTCATGATTTGAAAAACCCTCGTAACCTTTAAATCACTATCCCAGAAGCATACGTTGATTTTAACATTATATATATATATATATATATATATATATATATATATATATATATATATGTATATATATATATATATATATATATATATATATATATATACCAAACTCAAAGAAAACTAACCTGCCTCCTCCCTTGAGGCTTGCCTTTACGAATATCCACGGGCTTAGAACTAACTTAGATGGTGTTGAGTCATTTCTCCTTGTAAACACCCCGGATATTTTTAAGGGAAACTAACCTTCACTCCTCCATTCCCTCTAACCACTTTAACATGCCTGGTTATCTCCCACTCTACCGTAAGGAGTCGGACAGACATATGCATGGGCTTGGAGTCTATATTCGTAACACCCTCCCCCTGACTAGAGAAATAAAACTAGAATCAGACGACCAGGCTTTTATGTGCTTTAGACTAAATATGAAACACAATATTAGCTACTTGTGGTTTCTCTACCGCTCTCCCTCAAACCAAGACTGCATCCTTACAAACAAAGTCTCAGACAGCATAGATATAGCACTCTCCCTCGATACTAGTGCACAAGTACATGCATTTGGTGACTTTAATGTCCACCACAATAACTGGCTAGGATTCTGTAATCATACAGACGTAGCTGGTAGCACAACACAAAGCTTCTCTATATCCCATTCCCTATCTCAGTTGGTTACATTTCCGACACGTTTCCCAGACCAGCAAGATCAACATGCTTCACTTCTGGATCTCTTTCGGACAACGAATGCCCACAGCCCACTCGGGAATGCTGATCACGCTGTGATAATGGTAGAAATCAGCCTACATTCTCGCCCTAAAACTGAAGAGCCACTACTCAAAACAACGGGGTATTACAAAAGGCTGATTGGGAAGCCATCAGGGAACTCATCAGAGATGCCCCATGGCAAAATATCTTTACTCTCCCAGAGGAACAGTTTGCAACTGAGACCACTGAATGGTTCAAAACTGCAATTGAAGCACATGTTCCCACACGGAAATTCTATAGTATGCCCCCCTCTCCCCAATGGTTTACTTCTGCTTGTGCAGCTGCCATTTGTCAAAGGAAGCATGCGTTCCGCAGGTTCAACCGACATAAGTCCAGCTCAAATAAACAGAAGTATATAAAAGCTAGAAATTATTGTAAGAGAGTGATAGAGGCAACTAAGACAGATTACTCTGAAACCACCAGAAAACGCATCGAAGCACAGAAATTAGGAAACCGGGATTTTTGGAAAATCTACAACAACATAGTAAATAATGGACAGTCAACTATTCCCCAACTATCAAACAATTATGAGGTTGCTTGCACGGAACTGACAAGGCTAATCTGCTTGCCAGTCGGTTTGCCTCAAACTCCACACTGAACTCGGTACACCCCTCCCTCCATGGTTTTTCTCTGCGAACAGACGCCACACTAGACGATTTGAAAATCACCCCTTCTCAGGTACATGCTATTATAAAAAACTAGACACCTCAAAAGCATGTGGACCAGATCTCATCCCGGCTGTACTATTAAAAAATACTCTGCCGAGGTGGCTCCAATTCTCTCCAAACTTTACAATAAATGCCTTAACGTGGTACCTGTCTTCAAGAATTCTGGTGAAAGAACTGACCTACTAAATTATCGCCCCATTAGCCTCCTCCCGCTCTTTGCCAAAATATTTGAGTCATTAGTTAATCAAGCCCTAGTCCAGCACCTAACAACTGATAAACTCCTGACTGACAAACAATATGGAATCAGGCAAGCCCGTTCAACAGCAGGTAACTTAACTGAGTTTCTGAACGTATATAACGTTCATTGGACAAAAAAAGGGGAGGATAGCGCGGTGACTATTGATATATCTAAGGCGTTTGACAGGGGATGGCACGATGGTCTTCTAAGGAACATTAGATCATATGGAATACCTGGAAGAATTCCTAAAGTTGTCCTCGAGGGTCGTACATCTAAACAATATGACATAAATGCAGGAGTACCTCAGGGGTCTTTCCTTGGACCTCTATTATTCCTGATATTCATAAATGACCTCCCTGATAAAATTGTTTCGGAGATGGGTACATTTGCCGATGACACCACTCTTTATAACAGATATGAGGGGAAAACAAATGAACACATATCCAAGGAAATGGCAGAAACACTAGAGGATGACCTCCAATCTGTAGTGGAATGGGGACAAAAATGGATGGTCATATTACAATGCTGCTAAGACTAAGCTTGTTTCATTCAATAACTATAAGAAACCTTCTCTACCACCAATAGCAATGGTCAAGAACACATTGCCTGAAAGTACTTATTTTAAACTCCTCGGCCTAACGTTTACAGGGAATATGAACTGGAATCGATACATTGAGAGCATTGCCAAGCTGCTGCAAGGAAGATTGGCTCCATCTCCCGTGCTAGAAAACTACTTACGCCTGGCAGTATCTTGTACCTCTATACGGCAACCATTCGCCCATGTATGGAGTACTGTTGTCACATCAGGGCTGGTGCATCTGCTGATTGTCTCTCGCTCCAGGACAGGGTTCAAAAAAGAGTCGCCAACCTGATAGGTCCTGAACTGTCATCTTGGCTTCAACCTCTGTCCCATCGACGAGATGTTGCATCCCTCTGCCTGTTCTACAAATACTTTAATGGTGAATTCTCTGACGAACTGCAAACACTTGTACCTCCACGACGTAACTACCCCCGACAAACCCGACAATCTTGTAAGTCTCACCCCTTTACAGTAGAGATCGATAGATGCAAGAAATCCTTTTACTCCAATAGTTTCTTCCCCAGAACTGCAGGTCTTTGGAACTCTCTTCCGGGATTCTGCTTCCACAACTGTACTGATATGCAGAAGTTCAAGTGTAATGTGAACAAAAATCTTTCTACTCATCTCCCTTCATAATTGCCCTGCTAATTAAGTCCCTGATAGTAGCCCACTGCTTCAAAGGTGCACTGTGCCTTATTTGTGGTGAAAATTGAATTAAATATATATATATATATATATTTATATATATATATATATATATATATATATATAATAACAATAGCATTCCGAAAAAACAGAGAAATAAAAGGGAAAATCGAGTTTTTTGTTCTCCAAAGTTTCGTTTTTCTCGAAATAAAGATAAAATATTAATGAACACAACACTCGTGTTGTTCCTTTTTATTTATTTCTCTCCCTCTTTCTCTCGTTTTGTCTGTCTCTCTGTCTTTCCGTCCGTCTCTCTCCCTATATATATATATATATATATATATATATATATATATATATATATATATATATATATATATAAGTAAATGTGTGTATACATATATATGAACATATAACAAGAGACAGTAAAAGAAAAATCCTGTTATAAAATGAGAGACAGAAATGGATAGGCACAGAACACTTTAGGTGTATATGACAGCGGAGATCCTCGGATTGATCTCATATATATTTAACTAATACATCTATTAATCTATTAATACACTTTATATATATATATATATATATATATATATATATATATATATATATATATATATATACATATATATATATATATAGACTCGTTCTATTTTAGTAATTTCTATTGGTATATACTCTACCAATATGTTCTGAAGTGTAGTCGGTGAAAGTCATAGTCGCACTGAAATTGCTACGTGACTAATAAGTGAAAATAAATGCATCAGAATTGAAAATCAAATCAGCCAATCTAATTCCCTTTTCACTGAGAAAGACTTGAAAAAATGTAATTATTTTTCCGGCTGAAAATACCGTCGACTCTAATTAGTGCCGTCTTTGTTACATTTCGTTCATTTAGTGGTGAAAATTCACTCAAGTCTGGTCTCATATATTCACATCATCTCTGGTTTCATCATGTGCATCCAAATGCGTAGAACTTTCTGAATAACGTATAATGGCACGCCTAAGTATGTGCTTCTGATTTAGTGTCTTTTACATAGAATGAAATTATATACATATATATATATATATATATATTTAATATTTTTATTTAATATAGAACCTACAAAAATCTTTACAGTAATCAAGAGGGCAAACAGGTATGTATTAATATATATATATACATATTTTTCCGAGCTTAACATTTTTCCACATTGTCCTCGTGTCAAGTACACTACTCTCCACAAACTGTTTCTCTTAGTCCCTTTTCTATTTAAAACGCAAGATAGATCCACTTGGCCATCAATTACAAAGAAAATGGGGAAACTGTTTATGGGCTTAAAAACTTTTAAAACATTGGGAACACCATTAAGAGCGATATAGATAGTTATGTTCCAAGACCAGGCGTTTTTCGTTTAATGGGTGCTCATTTTGACCTTTGCAAACAACAGGGAGAATGTTTTATCCTGTTGTAAATAAAGGAATAACCTGTATGCAAGTTTAGATGTATAACAAATGCATATAATCTCCGTTGGGGAGTTCAGCATTATCACACCTATGGAGAAATCGAATTCACATCACTTATTAAACTTCTTAGAAAAGGTTTGCCACTGGGTCGCGCGGGGTCTGTTGATACCAGGAAAAATTGCTTTTTCAGAGTTAACTAACAAATTCATTACCTTGGATGGTAACTGGAAGGATTAAAGGATGATAAATACTAGAAATTTAAGACAGAATCCAGCGCTTAGTTTTCACTTCAGTGTCTATCAGGGTAGGGAAAAGTCTAAGCGTATCTCGTCGAAGGGAATAACGGTATTCAGCACCTTTTTCTTGCTTGGAAGAAGGAAGTTAATATGTTCATCTAAAATTATCTTGTTTTGCAAGTCCGTACAGTTGGAGTTACAGGACCTAATTTCGAACCCATACTAAATATGCAACAAATAAGGGACCCAACAATATTTTCATATTCTCCAAGAGAAACAGAAAATATCTAACGATACCACTTTCTTCATATTCTTCAAAAACACATAAAGCATCCTTATGTAAACCTTTTTTTTCTCTAAAGAGTCTGCCAACATTTTCATAATTTTCACGGAAGGCACATTATTTGAATCCATCCGAAACAATTCCTCAGACTCCCAGGGCAAATCAACATAATATTTACTGTTATTTTAGTACAATAGTTCTTTGAAAATTATCGATTTTCTCTTCATCGTAAGAAAATAGTTAAGAATTATCATCGATTGAGACGGGATCAAAGGAAGCAACGTTTTCAATTCCGTGTACGACGGAAGAGTCTTCATAAAAGGGACTATGTGTGTCCGAATGAGAGGGAAAAGGATTCAACACCCAGTCGACGAAATAGATCGGCAAACTTGATCAAATGAAAGGCAACCTTGGCAGAGTTTCCTTTTGGCATAATTGTATTGGAAATGTTCTATGCTGTTCCATTGACTAAACGGACATTTGTATATGTTAGATCAAGTCCAGCACAAAATACCATGAATCACGGTGCAGTTTAAATTTTTATAGCGATACTTTTATCAAATCTGTTCACTTGAAATATTAAATTGAGACTTTTTGTGAATAGGGCAGCGGGAGGAAAGTTTTGTTTATGTGATCTCAACTTTCCGATAAACGGGTTTCGAGACCTTACTACTGGTCTAGGTACTATTTCTTTCCTAAAACACAATGCTTGTAAAATAGCCAGGGAATAAAGTCTAAAATACAATGTAAACAAACACTCTCATACGAGGAAACATGCAATTATCTTGATCGGATAAATTAGTCCTTTCCACTAAAACCTCGAGGTCTTTGGACACATGACAGAGAAGTGAATTTTCAATCTACGAGTAAAACATGGATAAGCAAAGGCTTTCTTTCCTTTATAGTCCTGGGTCAAGTGATTACCAAGACATAGTGTATGGATTCGAAGCGCCTTGGCTCGGTGAAACTTCGAGTCATGAGAATAATATTTAAAGCAGTCTTTAATTGTATGCCTGCCAGTTCACACAATTTAAATATTTTATAATGTTCAGTAGAATTTATATGAAGTTTATAGGGATTCACTAATTTTCTTAGGATTAGCAGTTTTTTACACATATCCTAATTGTGTTGAACATCAGCTAGAGAAAAAGAAAAAAATAATATCGGTTTTGGCGAACATATATCTCGCCCCTTTACATCCAAAGGCGCTGACTACAGAAAATCTGTTATGTCACAAAGTAAAACATAATAGATATAAGTGAAAGATAATGTTCTTTTGTTCTCTATTAACATTAAATGGGAATTTGCAGAACAGGATGTGAGCGAACATTATACCAGAGGAAGAGTTTTCTTTGAAAAAATCTGTTCCGAAAGATTTGCCCAGTTGAGATGAGGCTGGTTTTACATGTTCTCTATATGTCTTAAGTTTTTTCTATTCCGTTTTCTGCATCGCATTTCATCCAACATTCAATCTTTTATTAAATATTTCAGAAATCCTTCGTTCGAAAAATCCAGCGTTACACTATAATTATCGAAGGAAGTATCAATATTGTAAATTAAGTCATAGGCTTTTCTCTCAACTTGGATTTGAGGAGGTGCAATTTATCCGCTTCTCTAAATTAGTAGTGCTACATTCAAACCTTCTCTGGGAGGTTCTAAATTCGAATTTGTCGGGTGAAGAAGATCGGCTAAAGGTTAGACAGTCCAACTTTAAGCTGGATAGAAACTGGGTTTTAACAGATATTCAATATACAATAATTTTTCCTAATACTGAAGTTCAATATACAATAATATTCCCTAATATTGGAGGGAAATTGTTCAGAATCCTTACAAACATCAGCCTCTCCTCATAGTAGAATTAGTAAATACTGTGTTCAAATAAGTCGTTCAATTCATTCATCAATTTCCTGACATGCGATTCTCTCCACTCAATAGAAGGAAGGTAGGAATTGTCACTCAGCCATTTCTCCGTGTTTGTGTAAGGACATTTTTGCCTTTATTTTAGCAAATAAATTTGTTGAGCCTGCTATAATGCTTATTAGTAATGTCACGTCGGCTGATTATCGGAGGTAAATTATAGTTCACAGCTGTGCACATGCATTAATATTAACAAAGTTGATAACGAAAGGATATTAAAATCGAAACTTAAAGAAGGAAATAATGAAATAATTTGACAGAACAAGATCAGGCAATATCAAAAAGATGGAAAAAAACGAACATACTTATAAGAAAGAGAACAAAATTAATGACCTTTCGAAATAGCTAGGAATTATTTGCATTTTAAATAGACAAGGTCAATTAATAAATAAATAAATAATAAGTGAAATTAACCTCCCTTCTTTATAAACTATTTTAATACAGGCAACTAAGGTGCACAATAAATGTTTGTGAAGAAAATGTCTATATTTCAAACTGGCACGAGAAACCACGCGGTAGTAATTAAATAAAAATTAAAATAGAACCCAGTGTCTTCCGATAATGCATCACCGGAAAAAATTAAAGTAAACACAGAAGAAATTTATATCCGTGCTCTCCAATCGGTTTTATATTTTTTACCCGAAAAGTAGTTTGTTATTTTTTTTAATTAAAGGGAAATTTTAAGCACATAAATATCATATTAAGAGTTAATGTAATTCCAATTCATATTTTGGAATTATAGTGCAAAAATGTTAAAAAAATAAATAATGTTTTGCAATTTTAGTGGAAAATTATAAAAAAAATAAATACTGTTTGGAAATTATACTGCAAAATTTAAAATAATAAATAATGTTTTAAATTTATAGTGCAAAATTAAAATAAATAACGTTTTGAAATTATAGTGCTCAAATTTAAAAAAAAAATGTTTTGTAATTATAGTGCAAAATTTTTAAAAAATAATGTTTTGAAATTTAAGTAGAAAATTAAAAAAAAATAATGTTTTTACATTATAGTGCAACATTCTAAAAGAACAATGTTTTGAAATTATAGTGAAACATTTTTTTTAAATAATGTTTTGAAATCATAGTGAAAAATTAAAAAATAAATAATCGTTTGAAATCATACTGCAAAATTTAAAAAAAAGTTTTGAAATTATAGTGTAAAATATTAAAAAATAATGTTTTGAAAATATAGTGCAAAATTGAAAAAAAATAAATAATGTTTTGAAATTATAGTGAAAAATTATAAAAAATAATGTTTTGAAATTATAGTGCAAAATTTTTAAAAATAATGTTTTGAAATTATAGTGCAAAATTTTAAAAAATAATGTTTTGAAATTATAATGCAAATATAAAAACTAAATAATGTTTTGAAATTATTGTCCAAAATCATGAAAAATAAATAATGTTTTGAAAATATTTTTTCAAAATTATAACCAAATAAGTAATATTTTGAAATTATAGTGAAAAATTATAAAAACTAAATAATGTTTTGAAATTATAGTGCAAAATTTTTAAATATAAATCTGGTTTTGCAATTATAGTGCAAAATTTAAAAAAATAAATAATCATAGGGTGAAATTTAAAATAAGTAATTACAATATTTTTCAATTATAGTTATGTGAGAAATTTATTCTCGCATAACTTAGAAGTTTTGCAGAGAGCGAAATATATAAACACAACATTGAAAGTACACTTATTTGTTTTGTCACAGTACGTTTCTTTTCCTCTTGCAAAATATTTTGCTATATTTCCTATCTCTGCGACGCTTGGTAGTATATATTTGTGACCAAGTAGTAGTGGAATATATTCTGTGAAGATACGAAATTGTCTCTTGACTTGATACGTTTTTAATTTTATTCAACACTCGAGTAGTAAAACCGATTTTCTCCACAAAGTTGTAAATATCCAAAATCAAAAACATTTGCTGACTAAAAAAAACAATGATACGTTATAAAAGCTAACCACTAACTCCGTAGGGTAAATTGTCTTTAAGGTACAATATTAATTTGGGCACTAAAGGCCCTTAAAAAATTAAAAAGATTAACATGAGTCAATCATGTTAAATATGTAATTTACCTGTGAAATATCTTTTGAGATGTGACAACAAGCCTCTTATTTCGAATTGGCGCCACCCCTACGTGAATTTAATCCGCAAAGACTATAAAATCCATAATTAAAAAAATCGAAAGAACACACACTAAAAGCATCAATCTTCTTTTATAAGGGTGTATTAACCCCAAAAGTGTAAAAAAATGAAAATAAAATATCATAGTGCTCAATGAAATAATTCTAATTTTGATGGAAATCTCTTGCTTGTTTAATGGTCATCGATCAATTTTTGAGACACTGTGAAGTGTGTCATCAATATGAACATGTTTTTCTTTCCTCTACCTGGATTTAATGCCCAAAGACTATAAAATCCATAATAAAAACAAAAAAAATACACACTAAAGCACCAGCCATCTTTGATAAGGGAGCATTAAAACAGACAGTGTAAAAAATGAAAATAAAATAGTGTTCAATGTGATAATTCTAATTTTGATGAAAATCTGTTCCTTTTGCCATCGACCAATTTTAGTGAAAATGAGAAGTGTGGGTGCTTTTACAGATCATACAATGCGCGTTTTATCCCCTTCATAATAATTAAACAAACTTACATCACCATCATCATCATCATCATCATCATCATAATAATAATAATAATAATTATTATTATTATTATTATTATTATTATTATTCTGATTTAGTTTATGAACGGCTCTCTGGAAAGTGATGGGATTCTTTTCCAGAGGATTTCCCTTAATCCCGGATCAAGAGTTTCAAAGATCAAGGGTTTTCCTAAGGAGGTTGGTGTACCTATAATTGCAGAAGTTTGGAGGTCGCCTTAAACATCGGGGATTTTTATTTTTTTTTCAATTGTCCTTCCAGAAAACTTGATACTACTTCTAGTGTACCAACTATTACCGGGATTATTTGTGTTTATACCCCGTGTATACGCCTTATCTCCAAGGTCAATGGAGTATAATTGTTTCACTTTTCATTCTCCTTCTCTCTCACATTCTCCTCCCATGGCACTGAGAAGCCTACAATTTGTCAGTTTTTTTGAGACCTTGTCAATGACGACCAAATTCGGACGATTATGTTCGAATTGCTTAGTCGTTATGACACTTTTGTCCCACCATGCCTATAACTTTCCATCCTCACTTGTTCTCACTTAATCAGTCACCTCCTCGAACCATTTTCCAGCACACTTCACCCCAACCCTCTTACACAACTCCCAATACCAGAGATTAATGCGATCGTGTCTTTTGCGGTATTCTCTCTGGGCCAGTCCACTACACCCTGCTGCAACGTGTGCAATTTACTCTGAGTTCTTACCACAAATCCGGCATTCTGCAGCAACTTCCTCTCCTACAACCACTTTTTTTAGCAATCGTGTTCCTAATGCCCGCTCTTGTGCTGCACAAACAAAAGCTCCAGTACTCTTAGCCAGATACCCAGCTCTACGCCATTGCCATGATCTTTCATCAGCCACTTCTGCTATATCCTGGCAGAACCTTCCATACATTTTCTTCCTAGCTAGTTCATCTTCCCTTTCTCTATCCATACGTTTCAGAAAATTAGCCTTGGTCTCACATTCCTCCACTTCATTGGCCACAACCTTAAGCATCCACTCCTCACTTCTAACCACATGCTCCTTCAACGACATCTCCTCGGTTCTAACACAATCCTTTACACTTTTCAATCCTCTCCCACCGTCTTTCCTCTTTTGATACAGCCTTGCTACGCTAGTTCGAATGTAAAATATGCCAACCATTGCTAAAACTTTTCTCGTTTTGATATCCATGGCATGTAAATCCTTGTCAGACCATTCTAAAATTCCCGCACTGTGTTTCAAAACACTGATTGTCCATGCATTTACTGCTTTCATTAGGTTTCCTCCATAAGTTTCGAGTTTGCAATTTGTTCCACTCTTCTAAGATACTCCTTCATGACTTTTTCTTTCATTTCTCGGTTCATGATGTCTACACCCTCCAGCACTCCCAAATACTTATATCCTGTGTGTCTTCTATTTCTTTCATGATTTCTCCATTTGACAGCACTATTCCATTCGAATGAACCTTTACTCCTCTTTTCATCACAAGCACCTCCTTTCATCTCCTTGAAATATCCCACGTTTAATGCCAACCTGTCCACTCTCCTCTCTGTTTGCTGTCAGCGCCGTTTCCCATAGAACCATACTTGTCTCCAAGAGTCCTACCACATTCTCAGCAACCTTCATCATCAATAGTGTTTCACGTATCCATGAATGAGGAACCATGTCATAAGCTTTTCTGTAATTGATCCATGCTACGCTCTGATTCCTCTTCTTCTTCTTCTTCTTCTTCTTCTCATCCTGCTTTATTGCTTTATCAGTAGTTGCTCTTTAGTACCTCTCGAGCCTTTCCGTCATCTCTTTTGTTCGTCAGGAAAAACACCATTACTCTCTAGATGTTCATAAATTTTCTCCGTAAATATTCCAGTCAACATTTTCCACATCAATGGCAGACATGAAATTGGTCTATAATTCTTGGTATCTCATCCTTTTGCAAGATCTTTTTTGATCAGTGTAGTTCTTCCCTTCACAAGCCAATCAGGGACATCTCCCAATTCTACAATTCTTTGCAGATCAGCAGTTATAGGTGGATAAATGAAACCATCAGAAACCCATCACTCCATCTGGACCAGGTGCCTTCCAGTTTGTTATCCTTCGTATGCCAACTTTAACGTCATTAATGGTTATCTCAACGTTCTTCATCTGCTGCATTTCTGATAGCCTTTCTCTGACCTCTCCCAACCAGCTAGCCTTCTCATTATATCGCCCTTCGACAGACCAAATCCTACTCCAGAACTTCCTTGCATCTTTTGAATTTGGAGTGTTGTTATTTCCCGCCTGTTTACTTCCATCTCATTCTTTATACAGCTGAGACTGATTGTTCCGGAAAATGTTGTTCTGCCGAAATGTAACACTTTTTCCAACAAAGTTCCTAATTTTCAAACCAATAGTGTGGACCTTCTCTTTCCACATTGTTAGAATGTTCAGCGTTTAATACTTTCTTGACCAGTGTGGCCTTCTGTCCTTCATTTCTCCCTTTTTATTCTGTAATAAGCCAAGGGTATTCGCAATAACGTATACCACTGCATACAGAAGCCTGTTAAGTTCCGTAATCGATATGTTCTTTCTTATGATGTTGTGAATTACTCCTTGAATTATTTTTACCTCGTTTTTCACCTTCCGCCTATCACTACTCTTCATATTTTGAATGTCTATCATATCGTCTCTAAGAAGAACCTCTCTTAACTGAAGTACTTCTTTTTCTACAGAAGTCAAAGTTCGAACTTCACCAGCACTTTTCCATATATCTACTCCTTCACTGGCTCCATTGTCTCAGAGTCAATGATCTCATCTTCCTTAGATCCTTCAAACTCTTTCTCATTACTTCCCCTAACCATAGGATCCCATACCTCCTAAGTTGTCTGCTTCCCATCATGGCTTATATTTCCCTTCTGCCCTTCTACTCTCATTTCTTCAATCAGAGGTAGTTTCATCAATGTTACTTTCGTTATTCATTTCATTCCTAACCATCCATTCAATCTCTTCTCTTACAATAACTGAAAGTAGGTTGTTATTTTTAATTTGTTTTAAATGGGATACCAAACTCGTGACACTTATAGCTCCTCCTCCTCTCGATACTCATTCTTCCTTCACTTTTCGGATATATCCACCAGATTTGGTGCTTTCAATTTTTACAAAGCATCCCCACAGTACTCTTCTTTCCTCATCCATCCACGTTTTTTTTTACATTTCCTCTTCCAACTCCCTTCGTGTCTTGGGACCCTCTCTGGCAATTCTCACTCCCCCTATATCCAGTCACATCCCTAGAATTTCGAACAGTTGTATGATGATAACAGGACGCACCCTGTTGACCAGTGGAACATCTACCTGACGTGAGACCATCACAAGATGTTCTAGCCTCATTCACGTCGTTATTTTACATTATTCTGATTTGATATTCTCCCATAAGTGAATTTAAGGTTACACCACGACCGATAGTTTTATCGAGATGTCATTTCTAGGAGGGTTTCCCACCAAGGTCAAGATCCCCTCCAGACCTTTTTCCTCCATCACCACCACCATTCCCATTACCACCACCAACAACAATAGAAATAAAATCTACAATGATAATGGCAACACTAATATCGGTCGCGATATTAACAGAGAAACTACAATAGCAATGACAGCAAAAAACAACGCCTACAAGTAATAATAAAAAAACATACCACCACTACTACCACCACTACAACTAATACTAATTGTAATACTATTTGTGATAATAGTAATGACCAATAAAGTAAATTTTGTTTTCAAAATAATAATAATAACAATAATAATAATAATAATAATAATAACGATAATGATAATAATAATAATGATGGTGATAATAATGATAATAATAATGATAATGATAATAATAAAAATAAAAATAATAATAATACGTAGAAGAAGAACAATGTCAATAATAATAATAATAATAATAATAATAATAATAATAATAATAATAATAATAATAATAATAATAATAATTTAAGTTAGAAAAGCTTCCTTTGTTTGTTTTTTTAACTCCTGTGCCGATGTTGCGTTTGGCCAGAAAAATGTACACAAAAACAGAAACATAAAACATCCAAACATGTGTAAGACAACTCCTGGTTTAACCGTGACTTCATGTTTTAAATTCTAATTTCTTTTTTTTTTTCCCTTCCTCTGCTATTTTTAAAACCACGCCTCTTATGTTGCTGACGACCGGAGAAATGTACACAAAAACAGACAAATAAAACATCCGAACATGTGTAAGACAATTCCTAGATTTAACCATGAATTTCAAGTTAAAATTAAAATTTCCGTTATAAAATTCTTACTTGTTTCATTTGCTATTTTTTAAAGTCTGCCGCTGTTGTGGCTTTTGGCCGGAAAAAATGTACACAAAGATAGAAAAATAGAACATCCGAGCATGTGTTAGACAATTCCCTGTTTAACCATGAATTTCAAGTTCAAATCAAAATTTCGGTTAGAAACGCTTACTTGTTTCGTTTTCTATTTTTAACCTCCTCCGCTGATGTCGCTTTTGGTCGGAAGAGATGTGCAAAAAGATAGAAACATAAAACATCCGAAATGTGTTAGACAATTTCTTGTTTAACCATGAATTTCAAGTTCAAATTAAAATTTCGGTTAGAAACGCTTGTTTGTTTCACTTGCTATATTTAAAACTGAGCCGCTGATGTCGATTTGACCGAAAAAATGTACACAATGACAGAAACATAAAACGTCCGCACATATGTGAGACAATTCCTTGTTTAACCATGAATTTCAAGTTCAAATTAAAATTTCGGTTAGAAACTTTTACTTGCTCCGTTTGTTATTTTTTTAAACTCCGCCGCTGTTGTCGCTTTTAGCCGTATAATGTACACAAAGACAGAAACCTAAAACATCCGAACATGTGTAAGACAATTCCTAGGTTTAACCATGAATTTCAAGTTCAAATTAAAATTTCGGTTAGAAACACTTACTTGTTTCGTTTGACATTTTTTACACTCCGGCGCTGATGTCGCTTTTGGCCGGAAAATTGTACATAAAGACAGAAACATAAAACATCCGAACATGTGTAAGACAATTCCTGGTTTAACCATGAATTTCAAGTTCAAATTAAAATTTCGGTTAGGAACGCTTGTTTGTTTCACTTGCTATTTTTTAAACGCCTTCGCTATTGTCGCTTTTGTCCGGAAAAATCTGTACAATGACAGAAACATAAAACATCCGAACACATGTTAGACAACCCCTTGTTTAACCATGAATGCCAAGTTCAAGTTAAAATTTCGGTTAGAAACTCTTACTTGTTTCGTTTGCTATTTTTGAAACTCAGCCGCTGGTGTCGCTTTTGCCGGCAAAAATGTACACAAAAACCGAAACATAAAACATCCGAACATGTGTAAGACAATTCCTAGATTTAACCATGAATTTCAATTTCAAGATCAAATTAAAATTTCGGTTAGAAACTCTTACTTGTTTCGTTTGTTATTTTAAACTCCGGCGCTGTTGTCGCTTTTGACCGAAATAATGTACACGAAGACAGAAACATAAAACATCCCAACATGCGTAAGACAATTCCTAGGTTTAACCATGAATTTCAAGTTCAAATTAAAATTTCGGTTAGAAACGATTACTTGTTTCGTTTGCCATTTTTTACACTCCGGCGCTGATGTCGCTTTTGGCCGGAAAAAAATGTACATCAAGACAGAACCATAAAACATCCGAACATGTGTAAGACAATTTCTTGTTCAACCATGAATTTCACGTTACAAATTAAAAGTTCCTTTGGAAACGCTTACTTGTTTCGTTTGCTATTTTTTAAACTCCGCCGCTGAGTCGCTTTTGGCCGGAAAAATGTACACCAAGACAGAAACATAAAACATCCGAACATATGTGAGACAATTCCTAGATTTAACCATGAACTTAAAGTTCAAATTAACATTTCGGTTAGAAACGGTTACTTGTTTCGTTTGCTATTTTTTAAACCCCGCCGCGTTTGTAGCTTTGGCTGGAAAAAATTTACACAAAGACAGAAATATAAAACATCCGAACATGTGTAAGACAATGCCTTGTTTAACCATGTATTTCAAGATCAAATTTTAATTTCGGTTAGAAACGCTTATTTATTTCGTTTGCTATTTTTAAACTGCACCGCTGTTGTGGCTTTTGGCCGGAAAATTGCAAACAACGGTAGAAACATAAAATATCCGAAATCGTGAAAGATAATTCCTTATTTAATAATAATAATAAT
The DNA here is from genome assembly GCF_053919585.1 of Euprymna scolopes. Taxonomy (NCBI): domain Eukaryota; kingdom Metazoa; phylum Mollusca; class Cephalopoda; order Sepiida; family Sepiolidae; genus Euprymna; species Euprymna scolopes. The sequence goes on from NC_136497.1 coordinate 32,607,479, forward strand.
AATAATAATAATAATAATAATAATAATAATAATAATAATAATAATAATACTGCTTCTTATTTTTTTAGATGGATGTTGATTATTTCTATTATTAGGATTTATCGGTCTACTGTTCTCATGTTGAGTGTTACGTCCACAGCGTTTCAGCCGAGGTGACCTCTGACTTTGTTCAGATGTTTAGAAATGTTTCGGTCGGCCTCCGGAATTTGGATGGGATTTCGAAAGGATACCTTTATTTACGTCACCGGGGTATAATGCTCTTGCCTTGTCAGCCATGACGAGATAGATGTCCTAAGTAATTAGCAATTGCATTTTTCGATCCTTCCTACTTTGAAAGATTACAATTTCCATTTATTTAAACCTCTATCCAGTCTGACTGACTGAACAAAAGCATGCTACCATCCGTGCAGCAAAGAAAGTGTTTGGTTCGATATTCTGTCCAAATTTACGAGTTCGACAGAAAAATTCGCAAGTCCGACAAAATACACAATAAGAAACAAACAAATACAAGAATTAATTGAGATTTTCAAAAAGTAAACATTTCACAGTGTATATATATATGATTCCACCACAGTTTTACCCTCTATGAATTAAAAATATACGTACTACTGCAAAGTTGGCAAAAGTGTTTTGATTCTGACGGTTTTATTTCCATCAATAATCTTTTGTTTGAGCCGAGATATGTCAATCTGAATTTTAAAGTTAAAAACCGCAATAACTGTCTTATCAACTGTAAAATGTCGTTCATGTGTACGTGTTCTCAAATGTGTATGCATTGTCTAAGATTGTTTTTAAATCTATAAATAATATGCCATTATTACGGATAAATATTTCATAGAGAAATGGGCAAACTTCTCGTAAATATTAGTTTGGTAAACAGTTATTTTACAGATCGTTTTGATTGGATCTCGTTTTAGTATCTCCGTTTTTAAATGAATCGAATTAAAAAGTAAGGTTACTGCGGATTAAATCCTTTTATATTTTTATTATGTTTTTTGTAGCCGCTTTTATTCTTAATAGTTTGTTTCGTACTATACTCTAAACACCAAGAAACATAGTCTGTTTACTGAAAAATGACGTCACACATAATAGGCTAAACATAGAGGCTATGTTTAGCAGTCTGACTGGCGATAATGAACGATAGCTGTTTGAAAAAAATTATTAAAACAATATTGAAAAAAAAGATAAGGCACACAGTTTATACTTTAATTTAACTTTATTCAGTATTAATTCAGAAAATAAACAAAAATTAATTTAAAAAGAAAGACTGTATATTGTTTAAAATAAATATCGCGGTGTAGTGTGGCTTCCATAGACTAAAATTTGTTTATTACTTTTATTGTTAATAATTTGGAAAGAATTGTTACATATTAATTCAAATAAAAGCAATATAATAATTCCTATAGCATGAATTATAAAACATAGCCATGTAAGCATAAACTAATCTATAAGTATTTCAGTGTGAAAAAAGCGTGGGAAATAAACCTCTATTTATGAATACGACTTAAGTCATAATTAATAAAATGGGTTTGAAAACAGTAAAACAAAACAATTTACAAACAATAATGGATCAGTAAATTTACCATATCATTTCATATATTTCATGTTGATAATTAATCTAAAAAATTACATCAACACTTATTTTTTACTCACCTTCAACACACACAAGGCATATTGCAACTTGGTCGTAAGGGCTTACTAATTGGGACCATGCCTAAGGAGAATTAAGATGTTAGTTTACGTTGCATTTGAACTTTTGTATATCAGTTCAGTTGGGAAGCAGGTAGCAGGAAGTAAATTCCAACGTCTAGCTCTTCTAGGGTAGAAGCTATTAGAGAAAACACTTTCTGAAAGTTAAGGGGTGTGATTTTGTTGCTACCGGGTCTGTTGGGATATGCTCATCGAGGAGGCACAAGTGCAATGAGTTCATCAGGGCACATCCCGTTGTAATACATGTAAAACATGATGCAACATTGCGGCGATGGGACAGGGGTTGGAGCCAAGTTGACGAAGTTGGACCTCTTTTTTGTGAGATTCTTTTTGGACCCTATTCCAAAGGTAGAGACCAGTAGATGCGCCAGCCCAGATGAGGCAACAATGAATGGTAGACTTGTAGAAATACAGGTGTGAGCTGTTTTCCCGCACGATAGAGGAAGCCCACCTTTCTTGCAGTAGCCTTCGCAACGTATTTAATGTATTTATTACAGTTCATATTTCATGTGAATGTTAGGCCGAGGAGTTTGAATAAGAATTCTCAGGTAGGGAGGTATTTGTCATAAATATCGGCGCTTGGAGAGGATCCTTGTAATTGTTAAAGGAGAGCAGCTTAGTCTTACTAGCATAAATGTCATCCTTCATTTGCGCCCCCACATAACTACAGCTTGGAGGTCATTTTTTAAAGGATTCTGCCATTGTCTTTGATTTGTGTATACGTGACCTTCCCTCTTGTCTGTTATAGAGCGTTTTATCATCAGCAAATGTACTCATCTTGGACTCAATATTGTCGGGGAGATCATTCAGGAAGATCAGGAATTACAGTGGCCAAATTATCTACCCCTGAGGTATTTCCGGCATTAATGTGATGCTGCTTGGATAAACTTCTATCAATGACAACCTCGATACTTCTATTGTCTAAAAACGATATTATTATATTTAGTATTCATTCAGTTATATAGTGTGATTTGATTTTTATTAGCAGCATTTATGCCATACTTTATGCCAGACTTATGATAAACATACACGACTTCATATATAGACATATAGAATACTTGAACTGCTATTATTACCGTAGTACATCAGTAAAATGCATCACTTTAAAACGTACCCAAAATCTGTGCATAGTGAATTTCACCTTTTCAGAGAAGAGAAAATTTTGAAAACTAAAAAGTCAGTAATCAGGAATCGCACCAATTTTCTTTCTCCAATTTTCTTGCAGTTAGACAACACTTAATTTTTTATACCTTCAAATTTTTTTCTAGTGAAAAGAGATAATTTAGCCTTTTTCATTTCATTGATATTTATTTCCTAAATAAAAAAGCAACAACAACAGTATTACTAGTACTCCGTTATGAATTTTATAGAGAAACTATTTCATCTTTTGACAAAAAATATAGAAAAAAAAGTCAGCTTAAATTGACGCTAATCATTTTTCTTTTAGAAATCACCTAGTTTCTTCTCCATTTCCCTTTTTTTCTATTACTGTTCGATAAAGATGATTGGTTGAAAATTTGAGCTTGCCAAAGAAAATGTCCTGTCTGGTTACATTTGTCTGTTAAAGCGTAAATCTTCGCTTCATTCAAAGAAAGACCTTGAACGAGTTCTTTTACAATTTCCTTTCTATCTTTGTCTGAGAGACATTTTTTTTTATTTTCCCTATTCAAGAATTCGCGTCGTTTAATCGATCGAAAGAACTTTCAAATATTAAACTCTGATTCTATAAAGGCTGTATTTATAAATCCTCATAGAAAATGCGCAGCACCTGTATCGGGTCTGTGTTAAATTCATGTAAAACTCAAAAGCCTAAATATATCTAAATATTAAAGAGAGTAGGTCGTGCATATTTCCAAGATGTGTCCCTTGCACTCTGCAAGTTTTATGCTTAAGACGATAGATTATATAAATAGTATGAACTGACAGAATTACTACTTTAAAATTGATCACATTTTTGGAATTGAAATTAAAAACCTACGTTTGCCAATCCAAGATAAGCGACATCTCAGAATCGAGTAAAACAGGTTATGGGGCATGTTTATTTTATTGTGTGTGCTTTTTTCTTTTTCTGTGAAGTCTGTTTATTTTGTTACTTGTCTGTTTTGACGTTTACCACTATATCTAGCCCACGTCATCGTCTTCGATGTCGTCAACCTTGGTATCCTCGAAAAGTCGTTTGCTCGACTAAGTGTCTTCATAGAGAATTGTCTTATAATACATAATATTAATACTGTGTTAATATAAAAAAATCGATCAGTCTATATACTGAACGTGGAAAGAGATCAATTGAAATCGATCACTTTAGGGACAATATAAATTTGGTACTCAATATTTAACCTGTATTCTTACAGTTAATCAAACATTTAATTCTAAATAACTGCCATACAGGATGTAGTTTAAGGAGATCTTCCGAAATCAGTGAACCAGATTATCCGTAGACAATCTGTCTGTGGAGGTGCAGTGTTTCACAGAAAACATATAAATCGTCTCCAAGCATGTAAAATTGTGATTGTTTTAGTTTGATAATTACTTTACTACTATGGCTCATTAGAGAAATTATCTTTGCAAGATAAACTATCAGGTTTTATGGGGTCGTTTATTTTTACGAGGAATTATTTGTATACCATTTCGCCACAAGCACTTTTTACCATTTTTAAGATTTTATCTATTCTTATGGTAAGGACAAATAATATCTCCCAAAATTCAATGCGATTAGTTCTATAAATCTAAATGTTCTTTAGTATACTTTTAACTATGATTCACAGCAGTTACTGTCGGCGCAGAAATTGAGTCCCGTATTATTTCCATACGGCTTGTTTGAAACATAATTATTTCTATCACTTGTATTAATTTTTCCAAGCGATAATTGCGCCTATCGATATATACATAATTTGACTTTGGGGGACTTATTCCAGGTATATTGTAACAGGCATAGTCTGCTCTGAGAACCTTCAATTTCAAAACGATATTATATATAACAAATGCAGTCAACATTATCTGTTTTTAATTATAATTTCACTCGATAAAGGCAATAATTTTTATTTCAAATTTTCAACAAACGTTTTTGTAATCAAATGGTCGGTATCTATCCTTATCATTACATTTATATTTAAAATATCATATTGTATTATCTTATGTGCTATTCATTACACACATGAATGTAAGAAATTGGCATATCCGCCACACAAAACTAGGCGTTACAGTGCGAAATATATGCTACTTCAAACCTAGATTTTTACATTCCGAGAGAAATGCTGGGGGTGTACAAATAGGGACGGGAAACGCATAACGGCATTTACAATAGAAAACGATATAGATATGTAGAGGGATGTGAAGAATGATACATTATTTAAGAGGGAGATTGAGTCAACACTTGAGAAGGTGTTTCATATAACGTTCGTTATACAATACGATGGAAACAAACACACTACCTTGCGGTTGATGACAAACGAAGACTAACACTTACAACAATATGAAGACATTTACTTTGCAGCTGAGGGTGAGAATGATTAGAATTCCATGCTATGTTACATTGCTATAGTTTGCCTTCTTCTCCTCTGCTTCTTCCTCTCTCAACTGCAAACTTCTAATTGCTTTGGAACTCTAACTTAATTGTATATATTGCATCTATATTTTTTGTGACGTCAAAACGTGACCAAAATGCCCATGTTTCACGTGGATATTGTATATGCTTCCAACATATGTCCTGGCAACACAAAAGACATTATTTAATGTGGTTTTTCATTATTCCTCTAACCTAACTTTGTCTTTATCATTGTTTCTAACTACAATGGATAATTCCACCGCATTCATTGAATCATATCTAAATGACAATATGTATTCGTTTTAACTTTCGATTCGGAGTTCGATTCCGGAATTCTCTTATAATAATAATTATCTTCGACTCTTATTACTTCGTTTCCAACTAACAACCGACAGCTCTCCCCTTCAATATAAATTATGATGATATGTCACTATTAAAATCATAGCGTATCGAAATATTTAAACTTGCCGCAAGACAATTGTGTAAATAAAGCTAATATTAGAAAAGATGACAGATTGGAATATAGTTCAGCAAAATATAGTTAGAATAAGAGTTACAGTTAACAAGAAAACGATTGAACTTTTAATATAAACATGTCGGAAATAGAAACAAGGCATTTTAAACATGAACTTTATTTATGAAAACAAAAAATAGTTATGCATTTTTTATTTTCCGGATCCTTCACAAATGTCACACCGATTTATTTACCGATATTTTTTAGATGCAGAATTGGGGATCTTGACATACATATCTTGTTCTCGTTCCATTAGAATTTACCGTCATTAGTCATTCGTAATTGTATTTTTACTATAATATGTACGGAATATTGGTAATTTGAACTCCAAAAACACTGTCACTTTGAAATGGTTTTCATTTAATTATTTTATCCTTTGCAATCCAGAGAGCCATAGATAAAATACGTGTTAGGTTCGGAATTTCGCAGATAACAACGATTACAAGTTAAGAACAAGTCTGTTATTACATGATTTAAAGAAGAAATTTCTTAAAAAACAAAAATTCCACGAATTTGGTAGATATCTATTTCATTCTTTTTTTCTTTTCTTTTTTTCGCCTGCCCGAAGAAGGTAATACAACAGACAACTTTGCAACATTATATAAAATTATAAAGAAATATCATCAGTTGGCTGCACTTCTAGTCAACCGGTTTTAGGGTAGTGTGCAAAGAAATAGCTTACCCCTCATACAACGTTAAATTCGAACAGCTCGCAATGAGTACCGTAAACAAATCTTATACATTCTATTGCAATTTACTAAGGAATTCAGTTTTCCGAGACTTAGTGATTGGAAATTATTTTTCAATCAAAATCGCCGTAAATGTCTTCATAATAGATATATATGAATGAAGTTACCAATTATATTTGGAGAGTATCGATGTGTCTAAACATTGTTATTGTCGTTCCTAGCAAGACAATTGCGCAATCAAATTCAATACTTGCCACAAAACGCGTATTTTAATTAGTTCCGACATCTTTAAAACTAAATCAACTGTTAGTCATTGTAAATTAAGAAAAATGTATTTACAAACAAATAATTACATTATTGATGGGTGTGTTTAAATGTGTTTCTTTTTCATTGTTTATAACATTTTTAATATTATTATCTAGCAAGATTTTTTTTTCTTTAGTGTACTTTTGTATTTTTTGCTAGTATTGTGTACACTTCTTTCCTTTCAACTTCTTGTATTCATTAAATTCCGTGTCTCTTGTAAATCCGAGTTTTCCACGTTTGTTAATTGGAACAACATGCTTTCAGTGCGTGTTTATGTTTAATTTATACTTTACTTCCCATAATCGTTTCTTTACTTTTCTACTTTTATGCCATCTCCTTTACGTGTTGCATTCACTCTCTTTCGTTCTAATCTCTCAATGTATTTGTTCGAGTCTCCTTCCGTGCGGCACTTTTTATTGTGTTGATTTGAATTTATTTTCTCTTGTATTTCTCTGAGTCCTGATTATCTTTTCCATTTTCTTGGTATTTCTCATTTTGCTATCCAGATGCAACTTTGCTTCTTCAACGAACAATTTGGCCTAGTGTTTTACCTTTTTTTACAGTCTATTATATTCACCAACAAAATCAACTTCTCAAGCACGAAAGGCGCCATATCCTTCACACACAACTGCAGTAAATTGTTATGCTGTCATTTATGGGGTTTAAAATAATTTGAATCATTCGGTAGGAATCAGAACACCGCAGGTACAAACACTGAACGAAAAAAGAGTTGATATTCATATATATATATATATATATATATATATATATATATATATATATATATATATATATATATATATATATATATACTGTACACGCTGAGTTTCTTTATGACTAGAATTAATTAATCACTAGCAGGCATACCCGGCTTTTTTCCAGTCAACAAATAATAAATAGGAGAAATTGAGTCCCGTTTGCATACACCTGTATACTAAGGTCCTAAAACTTCAGGATTTTTTATGTATACTTGAAAGATAGGATGTGCAAGACTTAATAATAAAACAGACTAAAATTAATTCAATTTTCAAACTGACGAAATCGAATTTTTCTTCCGTGAAACCTGTTTCTCACAGAAGAGATGTTGCGAGTTTGTCTCTGAGTTATCGTTATTTTCATGGCAAGTGCTCGGCTGAGCTCCATTCTATAATCCCCCCTCGCCAAACTTTCACAAGAAACAAGCGTCTAGGAGAAAACACTATCACTAATTTCCCCCACTTTTTATCTCTGCCTAAACCTAAACGTAGGTTCAATGAGCAAAGCTGCTTTCTTATAACTGCACGTCTATGGAATTGTCTTCCGTTTCCCTGCTTTTCAGCTGACTACAATATGGTTGCGTTCAAGTCTAACGTAAACAAGTTTTTGACGAGCCGTTCCATATAAGTTAAGAAATTTGCCGAATCTCCATTACTAACGCTTACTATATTGTCCAATTTCTACTGTACACTCTTTAACCCTTATCCTCTAGTGGCCTCTTTACCTTGATAAATGGTGATTCCTATCTAAAAAAAAAGTTATAGTTTGTAAATATTATTTGTGATTTGTGTAACCCCCCGTTGATTTAAACCGCCGATAAAAAAATCGAAATAAGAAAAAATGTGTGTTTTTTTGTTTAAATTTAATTTACCGAAAATAAAAAAGGTCAAGTAATAATACAAATTGCAAACAAAAATAAAAAAAAACTAAAAAAATGTCAATCATATTTTAATGAAAAAATGTATACGCTTCGATAGGACGGGTGCGACCTCCAAAACTTGCATATCTCTCCTAACCTTCTTACAAAATCGCCTGCGGCAACCATCAAAACATAACATTGCAATTTTTTGTATTTAACGTAGGCGAGAGAAAATTGGTGATCACGCATGAACAAATATAAAAATTGTTTAGAGAAAGATGATTAACTTGACTCCCACCATGGTTTGCAGTCTTAAAAGAAGAAAAAAAATTTTTTTCGAGATTTTTCGATATTACACGCCCAAAGTGTCCACGGTAAGGACAGTACTATATATATATATATATATATATATATATATATATATATATATATATACTGCCCCATTTTGTATCTTTTGAAGTTTAGCTGTACGTACAAACTGGTCGTAAAATACGCTTAAATATTATAATTTGATTTGTCTAGATTTTCTACATATTATTATAGAGTCGTGATTTCAAAATAAAAGCATTTGGGTGCTGTCAGCCAGAATCGAAATTGAAAACAAAGATGTAGCATTCAAAGCTGGTGACTTTTCTACTGTATCAACGTGACACGTACATGTACTGATTATAAAAAAAGTGAGACGAATGCACAAGATGTATTACGATTCTTTCAATTTTGACCCCCTTTTCACCCCTTGAAAACTAAAACTAAACACCCATAAAGTAACAGTCCATAAAAAAAATCAACCATTTAAGGCCCTTAGCCTTACTCTGCACCTCTTAGTTTCGAAAGTGATAAAGTTTTAAAATATGAAGACAAGCCGACAAACAGACCAGCATACACACAGACAGACAAACAGACACAACGCTTTTTATATATTTCAATCATAGAAATAATTCAGAAAACTAAAACCGCTACAATTGAATAGAAAATATTTGGAAAAGCTAAACTCATAGTTAATTAAATTCACTCTGGTGTTTATATATTTATATCAGGTTGATAGTTCGTCTAAAATTATTAAATATTAAATTAGAATCGGCAATGACATGTAAATCTTTAAAGAATATTAACTGATTAGGTTATAGAAAAAAAAACAAATAGAATCTATACATCTATAAAAGTTACAATGACTGCGTGTGCGTCTATCTGTTTACATATTCTTAACAAATAATTAATTTTCGGTAAGAGGCTTGAAATAGGACATACGGGGTATTGAGATTTGCGCCCTTTATTTTAATTGAGTTTCGGTCAGAAATTTGGCTGTTAAGGGGTTAAATTTCAACGATTTGACCTTTGAGAACTCTACTAAACTCATCCGACAATTTTGGGTCTAAACACTTCGAATATAAGATATGGGTTATTTGGACATGGATCAACTTTATACTTTGATTTGAGCCCAAAACAATAAATATAAATGGGTCAAAATTGGGGTGAGATTTAAAAAAATGATCTTTGCGGTCTCTACCAAAAGTACTCAGCAAATTCCATGACTATACATTTCAAAATTTACATAAAATACATTCAAAGCAAGGGTAAGGTTTTTAATCGGTTTGGGCCGAAATTTTCAGCTACCAAGGAGTTAAAGTTCAAAAGATTTAACCTTTCGATGTCTAGCAAACTACTCAACCATTTTTTGCTCCAACGATTTGAAATTTATATATAACGGGTATTAAGACATGCAGCAAGCATTTTAATCAATGTTGGGGATAAGATTTGGCTGCCAAAAGTCAGAGTTGGAAGACTTGTTCTCAGCAAATTCTACCAAATTTTGTGTCTAAAGACTTGAAATTTTGTAATGTAGGTTACTTCGATATGGGTAAACCTTTGTATTTTGATTTGTGACCATAATAATAAATGTGTAGATGTCAAAATTCGGATCAAACTTTTAAGAAATTGACCTCTGGGTCTCTACGAAAGTAATCGACAAATTATGGTCTCAACATTTTAAATCTTACATAAAGTTTATTTTCCCGAACAATACATAGGGTCCGAGCAAAGCCGGGTTGAACTACCAGTCTATTCGAACTTCTTATATCCCATACATCTTCCATGCCGCACAAATAAATTGATAAATAAAGTAATAAGGGGGGGGGGTGATGGCGAATGATACCGACACGGATCTGTACAGGTTTAATGTATAGGAATTAAAATACATACTCGTAAAAATCACTTCAAGTTATATGAATATAAAATCTAATAAAAAAAGGTGATATGTGTGTATGTCTGTTGACCCGTCTGTCTGTGGGTTTATCTATCGGTTTGGCTGTCTCCATATTTTCAAACACTATCCCCACGGAAACTAAAAGTTGCAAAGCGGCACTGGGGGCCTAAAATGCTTGAATTTTTACCGGCCGTTCTTTTATTGGTAATTAATCGGTAAAAAGTTTTTTAAGGGGTCAAAAATAGGTCAAAATTGAAAAAAATTGTTGAACATTTTGTACATTAATCTTAGTTTATTTTTAATTTTTAATTTTTAATTTTTTATCAGTTTATATGCGTGTACCGTTCGTACAGTAGTAACGTCGCGATCTTTGTATGCTACAGATTAAGATTCGATTCTAGCTAAGGACCCTTAATATCTCTGATAATATATACGAAATCTGGACGAACTAAAATATTATAGTAAAGCGAATGTTACGCCCGGAATTCTAGTATTTAATATATAATCTAGCCTACTGGCGGAGACTCTAGTGTAGCATCAAAATAGAGTCTGCACTTAAGTTAATTGGCCATAGTCAGTATGGAAGAAAATCCTTCCATAACAAGGATATTTTTTTTTTAAATGCCGGTATTTGAGAGACTGCGCGTGATATATTCACAAAAATTGCAGTATAATTTGTAGAATTGGTAGTTAAAATACTTTTCTTCAAAAAGAAAACAATATAAATTTTAGCTAACATGTATTCAGTTAAATAGCAATATATATATATATATATATATATATATATATATATATATATATATATATATATATATCCCTAAAGGTTCGTACAAAGTAACAGTGATTGTGATGGAGTTGAACATCTGAAATCGATATGCATCGATGGCTGCATATATGCCATATAATCTAATTCATGAAACTCACTATGTCTATCTGTCTATCTCCATATTTTCATCTTAATCTTTTCCGAAACAAACATTCACAGAGCAGCGCTAAGAGCCTCAAATATATAGATTTTTTTTTATGGACCGTTCTTTTATGGGTCTTTACCTGATAAAAAATGCATACTAAAATTGAAAAGACATATTTCTGCACTTAGTACATTTATCCTAGTATGTTTTAATCAGATTATATGCGTGTTACCACCTTTGAATGCTGCATTGTTGTTTAGGTTTTAATTCTAGCTGTTTGCAGCCTAACGCTTTTTTACAAACTTTTTAAATCACGAATCCATAATAATATATACGCAATCTGGACAAATTAAAATATATTTATGCGTATTTTACGACCGGGCAAAGCTGGGTATCCCCCCGCCCCACTTCATGTGCGTATGAGTCTTTATTTATATATTGTATTGTATACATATATATATATATATATATATATATATATTAAATAGAATTGTAGAAGGCGGTACAATGCAGAAGTAAAGGAAAGACAAACTGAAGCAGGTGAGAAATTTATTATTTATTAATGCTTCAGCTTGTGTCTTTCCATTACTTCTGCATTGTACCGCCTTCTACACTTCTATTTAACTACATACTATACAATGCTTCAAGCAAACTACACCCACCTCTTATATATATATATATATATATATATATATATATATATATATATACATATATATATATGTGTGTATATATATATAAAATATATATATATAAAATAATAGTTATCAATTATTCAGTTCCAAATAAACATACATTCATATATATATATATATATATATATATATATATATATATGTATATGTATGTATGTATGTTTATTTGGAATTGAATAATTGATAACTATTATTTTATATATATATATATATTTTATATATATATACACGTATATATATATATATATATATAAGAGTATTCAGTTCCAAATAAACATACATATATATATATATATATATATATATATATATATATATATATATATATATATATATATATGGGACTCAATAATTGGTAACAATTATTTTAAAAAATAACTATTTATAATATGCATTACGAATTGGAATACATGTAACATCCCTAGACAGAAAATTATAAAGTAGTAACTAATAGTTTACCCATAAAACGATGGTCGACATATATCAAAAAGCGAGTGGCTTGAGGTAGCTGCTTGTCTAGCCGCACTGATGAGCTGTGAAACAGTGAAACAGTACAGTATGTGGATGACTATATATATATACATATATATATATGTATATATATATATATATATACTTATGTATATATATATATATTTATGTATGAAATAAAATGGAGGTGGAAGGACCTGGATACTCATCGTTTCGCCCGATTTATGCGGGCTTCTTCAAGAGGGATGGTCATTGAGAAATTTATTATTTATTAATGCTTCAACTCAATGACCATCCCTCTTGAAGAAGCCTGCATAAATCGGGCGAAACGTTGAGTATCCAGGTCCTTCCACCTCCATTTTATTTCATATCGTCGGATTTAATCCAGCTCAACAATCATATTTATGTATATATATATATATATATATATATATATATATATATATATATATATATATATATATATATACATATATATATATATGCGTCTCTGGTTGTATGTATACATGTGAATCGAGATATGTTTGTCGATGCATAGGTTTACACACCTACAGAGGTTTCGAACAGGTTAGACTAATAGTAAAATACGCTTTAAAATTATATTTTTTATTCATTTAGGTTAGATAATTTAGGTCAGATAAAGAAATGACTTGATTATAATATATAAATGTATATATATTATAATCAAGTCATTTCTTTATCTGTTATTTCATATAATATTGTATCCAATATATAATCGTAATTTCCTAAGTTCATAAAATAATATTTGAGTGCCATTAGCCAGAATCGAAAACAAAATCAAAATTTTAAAGCAAAATATTGTGTGTGTGTGTGTGTGAGAGAGAGAGAGAGAGAGAGAGATGTATACTAAGTTTTATGAATGATTTCATTGTATTTATTACTGATTTTTCTACTCTAAGTTAATAGTTTGATGTTGATCAAACTATATTTTTACTTTGCAAAATAGTTTACCCCGTCCGAATTTTGTTTTTGTTTAACAAATAGCTTTTCATGATCCAACAAGATTTTTCAGGAATTAAATTATATTTCAGTAATGATAGTTCTTCCATTTACGATTCCACCTAATTTATACTAGTGATTTAAAACTATAAAAACAAATCGAGGCAACTTTCATTCCGAAACTTGAATGGCATCCAGCGTTTGCAGATCGTAAAATACGCCTTAAAACGACATTTTAATTGATATATAATTCGTATATAGAACGAATTATTTATCCATCGATTCATTATATTTTGTACCCAGTGTAAAGTCCTACTTTCAAAAGTACAGAAAATAGAACAAGAGTGGCATCAGCTTGAATCGAAACTAAAAGCTAAAATAAAATTGTAGCTGTAAAATCTGTGACATTTCAACTCGGCCATCATCATTTTTATATAAAAAAGAGTTACAAATAAACCAACATGAATGTATAAAATTTATAATTATGTGTGCGTATAAGAGCAGTTTTAGTCGACTCACATGTGCCATGTCCTTATTTTTAAAATTTGGAACATATTTTGTAATCGATTGACAAGTATTTTATTCGGTTAAAAAACAATAAAAACGGCTTAAAAGAACTACACTTATTTAAGTCTCATATCGACGCTTTTGCGCTATGTTTTCGGAGAACATACAGTTTGAATAGATGGAAAGAAACAGATGGGCAGAAAGGCATAGTTAGTTTTATAAATAGGACTTATATTGAACTAGCCTGGGTGCTTGGCGTCGCGTGGGTGCTTAGAGGTGTATATGAGCAATAAAATTAAAAAGTGGTAGTAGGCAGGCTTGAACGAGGACTCAATCATTAAATCATTTAAACTCATAAGAGTAGTGGTAGATGGACAAAAATCGGAGGCCTGCAATATAAATGCTGGAGTCCCTCAGGGGTCAATCCTAGGCCCAACTCTCTTCCTGATCTACATCAATGACCTCCCTAAACACATACTTAAATCATTCGTTGACATCTATGCTGATGACACGACCATCTACGGCAACACATCAAAGGCTGTAAAGGACAAAGCTCTCTCTGATTCTCTCTCCTCTGATCTCGAGCGCGTGGTTCAGTGGGGGAAGATGTGGCTAGTTACCTTTAATTCATCCAAAACAAAACTCCTATCCTTACATCATCAACGCTCTGATCCAAATATGGCATCAATTGTGGTGGATGGCTCTCGTCTGGATGAGACCCCGTGTTTTGACAAGCTTCTGGGTTTGGCCTTTATTCCTGATCTGAAATGGAACACGTACATCAAGTCTGTTACCAAGGTCGCTGGAAAGATGGTGGAATCGTTCTACCGCTCCAGAAGATATCTCACTTCTAATGCAATTCTCTATCTATATAAAAGCCAAGTACGTACAAGGATGGAATACTGTTGCCATATCTGGGCAGGAGCTGCTAAAAACAGCCTATCCTGCCTTGACAGAGTACAAAATAGACTTCGTGGCTTAGTGGGGGACGCCCTTTTCTCTACCCTGCAACCTCTCTCCTACAGAAGAGACGTTGCGAGCCTATCCTTGTTTTATCGTTATTTCCATGGCAGGTGCTCGTCTGAACTCCAATCTCTGGACCCCCTCGCCAATCTTTCACGAAAAACGCCCGTCTAACTGAATCCACTGTGAAAAATTTCCCCCACTCTATATCTGTTCCTAAATCAAAACGCTGATTCCATGAACAAAGCTTCTTTCTTAGAAATGCACGCCTGTGGAACTCTGTTCCGTCTGCCTGCTTCCCACCGGACTAGGACTTGGATGTCTTCAAGTCCAATGTTAACAAACTCCTAATGAACCGCCCCCTTAAGTAAACACTTCATAAAATCCCCACACTAACGTAATGTACTTGCAATAACCCTTATCCCTGAGTGGCTTCCGGGCCTTGATAAGTGGTGATCACTGTGTAAAAAAAAAAAATTGAACGTGGAAAAAAAGTAATGCATTTGCCATTGTGTCCACTGCTAAACCGGATGTGGTGAAGGTTTAAATTACGGCTACTTAATCGAAAAGAGGAGATTACTCTCGAAAATAACGGCGAACTATTCGACCCTTTCCTGTACAAAAGTGCCCAGTTGATGGGGGATTAATTTTTGGGCCAATTCCTCGAAATAATCCTTTCCTTAATCCATAGATTTTGCTAACCGCATTTCATTTCCTCTAATGATGTGAGCCTTTATATATTGCTCTATGATCGCCCTGAAAGTTTTACTTCATGCAATATCTCTCAGGATCTTTCATCTGATTTTTAATCAGTGTCTCATATCGATTATATATATATATATATATATATATATATATATATATATATATACATACATACATATATATATTACAATAGAAAATTATGAGCATGAAAAGTAACATGCTTAAGATTAAACATGGATGGTAAAGGACAAGATATTCTAGTAAAAATATAATAAATTTAAAATATAATAACTTTATAAATTAAAATATTGCAGATAAAGAATCGATTATATAATGTTCAATTAATTGTAAAAAAATCTTTAATCTGCAATATTTTAAGTTACAAATCTATTAAAACACCTTTTCCTTTTGTTCTGTATGTTTAAGCTTAACCATATTACTTTTTATTCTCACATTTTTCTATTACAATCAATGATTTTTCCGATATTTCAGTAAATTCACTTGTTCTTTGTTTAATTTCAATCTCATTTCTTGTCTCATAAACATAACACACACATATGTAATAATAATGTATGCCACTTGCTCTCTTCTAAGAAAATCCACTAATTATCTCTCTTTCATTCTTTCATTCTCACTGTCTCACATGTTTCTTATTTTTTCCCCGAGAGCGGTTAATTACTAGTAACAGTAGTTAGTGAAGCGATGTGGTGGCTATGGAAACTAGTCATATAAAACGTCGCTCATTTCCTTACGCTTTTTAAGAGTTTAAACACCAGTAAATTCATGATAACTCATGAAGGAAAAATGATCAAAAAATTACAATATAGCTGGTAAGGTAATCTATAAACAGTAATAACTGTTTAGAATTTGGTCTAAATATGAGTTAGGGCTGAAGTTTTAAAGCAGAACTAAATCACAAAAACTGCCACTTAAGCATATATTTATAAACATTATTGCGCATTAATATATATATATATATATATGTATGTATATATATATATGTATATATATATATATTTGTTTAATTAAGGTAAACAAGTTACTATGAGTCGCTATAATAAATTTACTGTTTCAGTCTTACAAGACATCGCCAGGCAACAAGATATTTCTCGTCTTCTCCAAGGCCAGTCATTTAATGAAAATGAAAAAAAAAATTGAAATAAATAAAATAAAATGAAAACAGAATAAAAGCAGGAGAAACAGAAATAGAAAAGAAAAGAGAAAGAAAGGAACAACATTGTACATCTATTCTGAAACCAAAGAGATCAAACGTGCTTTCTCTTTTTTCTTCCAAGAGAGGAGGCTCTAATTTAATTAATTAGAATAAAATTGTTCTCAATTTCCTAAATAATGGTATTGAACACCCACAAGTCCCATACATTAAGCAAACATAGAAGCATGCACTCATAGACGTTTCTTTAAAATTACACCTAAAAACAGAACGGGACATATTGTGCATTAATACCAAAATTCTATACATATTGGCAATAAAACCGTCGAACGCTTGGCATGTTATAAAACCCAAACAACTAGAAAATTCTGTTCCCATTTCTCCTCACATTTAATCTAACCTGTGTCTTCTACATATTCACTTTCTTTATAAACGTTACGGCTTTCTTTGGATTAATCTCATTTTTTATTGTCTTTTCTTTTTTCTTTTATTTTACATTCATTCTTAATTTTTTTAGTGTATGCTTCATTTCTGATTTTTTTCTTCTCTTACTTTCCGCATTTTTAAAAGTATTCTACGTGGTTTCATGTTTTAATTGTTTTTATTTTCTATTTAAATTCAAATTTTCAATAATGTTTCTCTTCCTCGAGTTTATTTTTCTTTCTCTTTTATCCTATTTTTAGTTTTTTTTTCTATAACTTTCTATACTTTTCCTCTTTTTAAAAATTATTGTTTATTATTTGCTTAATCGTATATCTTTCTTCCTGTTTTCCTATGTTCTTTTTATCATTCATCATATATTGTTAGAGTGCTCTTCTTTCCTTCTTTATTTTATTTCATTAAATCTCATTTTCCTTCATTCCTGTATTTATTTCCCGTTGTAATAAAACGAGCAATAGTTCCCAAACCGCTTTCATTCCCGTCTTTCATTGCAACTTAAATTTTATTCTCTCCTCAATTATATATATAAAAAATAACTACAATTCAATTGCAAGAAAGAAAACACAACAAAAATACTTTTAACTCAAATGTCCAATTTTCTTCTTCAAATAACAACAAACCAGATGGAAACAAAGCATCTTTTTCTATTTTTCATCTCGTATCATTTTGTCTTTAAAAAAAAACTACACAAATAAAACATTTTTACTTTTTGCAGCTCAATACTGACGTTTAGAGTTTACATTGAATAGTCCTACATAATGTGTTCGTTTTCCGTTTGAAACTGTCGCCCCTGCAAGATACACGATGGAACATACTTCAATGGTACTTCAATCAGCGATACAGTGCACTACCCACCTTGTCACTTTCCCAATAGTAAATAGACAATTTTCTTTCCGACTATTAAACAAACATTGATTCCAAATCACTCAGTCGAAAACGCATCTAACATTTATTGTAAATACCTTTTTTAAGAGGCAGTTATTACTGAAATGTGAGACTGAGAAAAAAAGCGCATTTCGAAGGATATATTTTCAAAGAAAGATATGATAAATAAAGTCAGTCATTTTTTTTCAGAGAACAAAAATGTTCCTCGTATAATAAACAAGACGGTTTTGTATATGGTCCGTTAAATATGCGCGTTTGATGATAGCAATTTTATTCCAAAAATGAAATTTGACATGCAAAGAGATGTGACTGACAGTTAAACATATATTCGTAAAGTAAAACACTGAATCATCTATTCAAAACATATATAATTTTAATATATGCCTAACATAGTAAAATAAGGAGGGTTCTCTATCTAAAGGCCCACACTTAGTAAAAAAAAATAGACCATAAAAACAAATCAACCCAGTTATTTGCAGTGCAGCCATGCACCCTTTACATAGATTTTTGTCCTTTGTTGAAATTCCACAAAGTGCGTGTAGGTTAAATTAGAGGCAACGTTAGGATTAGTGTAAAGTTATACTAATTTAAAAATAAATCTACTTAAGTATTAATCGCGAAATATTTACGTATATATGTGTAAGTTGACGTAAAGGCTAGCTTTACAGGAAACAATATCTTTATGTAAATATTTAATGTAACGATTAGCTTTAAAACTAGTAGTTACGATATTATTTTTAAAAATAGTTAACATTTTTCTTTTACTGAAAATTGTATGTCCCTGTTGATCAGCGAGACTGCACTCTCATCTACGTACACCGATGCATCTAAATTAGCAATGTTCTTCAAATAAGATGCTAAGCAATTACCCCTCTCCATATTATGTTTTCTCATGACACAATATTGCATTACCTTCTGAGACCCAACTTTAGAAGCTTAATGCAGAATTTACCTTACACGAAGTGATAGTACTTGTCAATTTCTAATCCATGGGTTAAAAAGAAACGAACATATATATATATATATATATATATATATATATATATATATATATATATATATATATATATATATATATATATATATATAATTTTCATAGAGGCGAGACGTTGCAGAGTATTGAATAATGAACAATGAAGCTTCGCACTACCGATCATTTTATCATCACAATCGCTTAAATCGCCAATTTTTCAATTAAATTGATTGATTACATGTTCTAATTGGAACCACCATAACTCCCCGGGGTTACTTAGTCCAGAATATATTGTAGTCTACATTGCAATTTGGAGATCATACTGTTTCGGAGTTCACAGGGAACAAACTCAAACACACAGACACACACACAGTAAATGTTAAAAATATACGCACTCTAATATAATATGTAAATAAATTGTAGGCAAACAATCCTCACTGTCCTGGCACGAACCGATCAAACTTATCATGAATATTTACACCATATACTCACAGCTCGTCATTGGCCGATGGCCACATATGAATAAAGGTTAATGGGTGGTGGACATTTTATAAATTAATTTATTTTAGCGAAGGGTTGATGAAGAACATGTTCACGTTGGACTTATACACAACCATGGTGTTGTCAGCTGGAAAGAGGATTCGTGGTATTAATTTCATAAGACGAGTATATATATATATATATATATATATATATATATATATATATATATATATATATATAAACTCCGCTCGTAGAATTTATGTTTCCATTAAGCATAAAGAGTGAGGAAGATATCTGATATTTATAATATTTATGTTTTTGTTCATATGAATGATAAATGAAAGTCATTTTTTGCCGCCAATGTTTTTCAGGTAGGGACTACATAGTGTAGCAACTGCCATAAAAATAAGGATAACTGAGAGAGGTTCATTAACTTCTCTGTGTAACGGAAGAGATATGATTGGATTCGCTCTATTTTCTTCCATTTTATAGTGAATAGTGTAAGACTTGAGATAGAGCAAAGGCTATTATACTCTCAGTCACAAGGCAGTACTCCTTTTGGAAATACATCAGGAAAAATTATAAAAAGTCCGAATAAGAAATGTTTAAATATGCGTAGTGAGTACCTAAAAGAGTGCATACACGCAAGACAGTACTAATTATGAACTGAGAAAAGTAGACACTAGACACAGAAATCACACAGGGATATTTAAAAGAATATCACAGCTGCATTTCTACAAGGTAAATAACATTTGTTTCTTCCGCAGCTGCATTTCAGATTGTGTTAGTTCAGCTTTCAAAACGTGTACGGAATTATTATATATTTTATTATATTATTTTATTATTATTATATTATTATATTATTATCATATATTTTATTATTATATTATTATATTATTTTATTATTATATTATTATATTATTAGTATATATTTTATTATATTATTTTATTATTATTATATTATTATTATATATTTTATTATATCATTTTATTAGTATTATATATTTTATTATTATATTATTATATTATTATATTATTTTATCATTATATTATTATATTATTATTATATATTTTATTATATTATTTTATTATATTTTTTATTTTGTATTATTATATAAATATTATTATACGGAATAAATTGTGTTAGTTCAGCTTTTCAAAACGTATACGGAATTATTTTCAATTTTCAACTAACACAACACTTAAAATGCAAGTGAAGAATAAAAAAATGTTCCTTCCTTATTTCAATTTTGCGCGAATTGTGTGATGCCCGTACTGATTATTGTTTTATTTTTGTATTTTAAATTTGTAGCCGTTACCAAGATCATGAGACTTCTACCATCACTCTGACACGCAGAATTCCACCATGTGCTCAAGTAAAAAGAAGAAATTAAGACACTCTTCATTGATAGGTATGTTTAGCATCGGGATATATCTGATACTTGCGGGGGTACCCGGCGTTGCCCGAGTGTTTGTTTCAGGGACGGGGGGGAGTATTTAAAAATGTTATGGTAGGTAAGTAGGAAGGATCAAACCCGGAGTCATGAGTAAAAGTAGGAAAATAAAGTGTGAAAAAAAAACAAAAAAAAAACATCTGCAACGTTAACAGTTCGGCCATCAAGAAAAGTCCATTCCAGTTGTTTAGGAAAAAAAAAAAACAACTACGGTAAGTCGGCGCGAACGTGAAAATATAATGTGAATTGTCCAGCACGCTAGCCACTACGCCACAGAGCACTGCAGCTTAGTTTAGTGATTTTAAATAACTTTACATGAAAGAACTACGAAGCCAAACCGGTGTTCTCTTCCCAACTGTTCCTTGTGAATGATCCCCAAACGGTGTTAAGTGGTGGCAGGGGGAGGAGGAATTTATTAGAGAGAAAATATTTTACCACTTCCATTGATCTTAACCGATTTTGGCCGTGACTTCTCAGCAGAAAAAGTATAGAAATCTAAGATTATCGAGGAATTTGAGAAATAATAAGCCTATAACACACCACAGATATTGTTCTGCCGTTTGTGCATATTATATTTGCATGAAATATCTTGATTTTTAATCCTATTAAGGTCAACATCCGCGGGAAAAAATGAGTTCATTTTATTTATATAGAGAAGAAGAAGAGAAGATAAGCAAATAAATTTGTTTATATATTAAAAAATACGTTGTTTTCAGCTTTCAACACATTAATTTATATACGTAATTATTTTCAATCAAAAATAAATCATTACAACTATTGTTTCAATAAAATAGCAGCGAATTCTCTTGGGATAGCAAAAAAAAAAAAAAAAATAGCCAGTAAGCAGAACCCCTAAAAAAATGAAAATCTACAAAAAAATATTCCAAAAACAATTAAATGTAATGTTTCCTCATTGCGATGCCCCCCAATGTACGTTGGCATATTTTGGGGTTCGATTTGTTTATAAAATTGTTAGGTGTTGTGGTTGCAAGGTTGAACAATAATTAGTAAGGAAATACAATGAAGACGCAAACAACAAGATAACGCAATAATAAGTGTATTAAAGAAAAGGTATATTTACAATATGTACAAATGACGGTGTCGAGTCAGAGAGTCTTGGTGGGAGGACATGTACGCTCTTCGGCGTCACTTCTGGTGGCATTTGAGTAAGACACACCACGGCCAACCTAGGCTTGCCATTTATAGTGTTATATTATTCACATATGCAAATAAGTGGTTGCCACCAGAACACCCCCCTCCCAAGATTTGAAGTCACACAGATTTCAATATCTTTTTCCTTTTGGTTTTACCATTAATGGTTCATTCACTTTTCTTTTCCTACCTGATCTTCGGGGTTCAGGTGCATTTTGAGGCGGTTCCAAATTAAAAGATTCGTATATGATATCTATGGTGTCCTCCTCTTCGACTGTTGTCGTATCATCATCCTCTTGGATATGACGTTTTTTTTTATCTGATTTAGGTGCCTTTTATGTATTTTCAGTGGACCTTTAATCATGTATGTACAATCACCAATGCGTTTATCCACTACTCCACATTCCCAGTAAGATGTGTTATTTCTGTAGCACTTAAAATATACTCGATCTCCCGAGTTATATTTCTTTCTTCTCGTGTGTGTAGTGTTTCGGCTAATTGCCTGCCTTGGCAATAGTTTGTCAAACGCTGATTTTACCTTTCTGGCAAACATTAGATCAGCTGGTGATGTGTTTGATGGTGTACTAGGATGTGGTGTAATCCTATATACTTGCAAGAATTGTTGCAAAGCTTTTTCTGTTGGTGTTCCAATGGATTTCTTTAACGCTCGTTTTAGCGTGTCCACAAACCTTTCCGCGAGGCCGTTCGACCTTAGATGATACGGCGGAGTCGTGATGTGCTTCACTCGGAACGTGTCGCAAAATTCCTTAAACTCTGCGGATGTGAACTGCGTTCCGTTGTCAGTGACCAGTGTGTCTGGTACACCGAATCTTGCAAACAACTTGTGTAGGAACCCTATTGAGTTGTTCGTTGTTGGATTCCTGCAACGCATTACCTCCGGCCATTTTGTGAAACTATCCACTACAATTAAATAATAGTTTTCACCTACTGGACCAGCGAAGTCCATGTGGATTCTCGACCATGGTTGGTCGGTTTTCGGCCAAGGTTTGTGTATTATAGGTGGAGATTTTGCCGCTAATTGGCATCCTTTACATTTATCAATTGTTGTCGCTATGTCAGTGTCCATGTTACGCCAGTACACGTAGCTTCTCATTAACGACTTCATTCGATTTATCCCCGGATGTCCTGGTTGAAATCTCTTAACATTCTATTCTGCAATGTTTTGGGTATTACCACTCTCTCGCTGTACAGTAACACATCGTCACATATGGAGAAAACTTCCTGCACCTTTGTGTCCGTTATAATTTTCTCTTTTATGTCCTTTATATATTCGTCTTTCTCGGCTTCCCTTTTAATGTCCGACAAAGTTGCGGGTAGTTCCTTAATGATGTTTGCTACCATATTTTTACTTCAACATTTATCCGAATTGCTGCAATGACTGATTCTTCCAGATTGTGTTTCTGTGGTATCAGTCTTGACAGTCCATCCGCATGGCAACTCTTTTTTGATGCTAGATGTTGTAGCTGGAAATCGTAATTAAGTAGTATTGTATCCCAGTGCAGCAATCTATTTGCCGTGTATACCGGCAATCCTTTTTTTGATCCATAGATCGTGACTAACGGTTTATGGTCGGTTTCAAGTATGAATTGTCTACCATATTAATATCGGTGAAATTTAGTCACGGCAAAGATTATGCTCAACGCTTCTTTTTCGATTTGTGAATATGCCCTTTCGGCTGGTATCAGCGTTCTCGAAGCGTGCGCTATTGGTTTTCTAGACCCATCCGGCATAATATGTTGAATGCATGCTCCTAAGCCGAAGGAGCTAGCGTCACTAGCGACGACTATTTTTAAGTTTGTGTCAAAGTGCGTTAAGAATAATTCGGATGTTAGTGCGCTCTTTATTTTGTCAAAAGCGGTTTGACATTCTTGCGTCCAGTTCCACGGTGTATCCTTTTTAAGCAGATTATTTAAGGGGGCTCGCAAGTTATGCATTCCTTCAATAAAAGATTGGTAATAATTTGCGAGTCCTAAGAAACTATGCAAGGTTGTTACATTATCGGGTGCTGGCATATTTTTTATTGCCGCAGATCTGTCCGGGTCTGGACGTCGTCCATGTTTGTTTATTATGTGTCCAAGATACTTAATCTCGCTAATACAAAAATCACATTTACTTTCTTTTACTTTAAAGCCGAATTCTTGTATTCGAGTAAATACTTGTTTCAAATGTTCCTTATGTTCTTCTAGGGATTTGCTCCTGACAACAATGTCGTCCAGGTATGCACATGCGCACTCAATACCACTTTGCATGGTGTCAATCGCTTGCTCCAAGATGGCAGGCGCTACTTTGATGCCAAAAGGCAATCGGTTGTATTTGTGTAATCCCTTATGCGTATTGATGCATAGTATTTTTGAGCAATTCTCCTCGACCGGTATTTGCAAATACACGTCGCTCAAATCTATCTTGGAGAAGATCTTACCCCCATTCAACTTCGTGAATATTTCCTCTGGGCTTGGTAGGGGGTAATGGTGATCTTTTAATAGGGAGTTGACCCCTGTCGAAAAGTCTGCGCACACTCTAACTTCGTCATTTTTTTTTCGTTACGTATACGGTGGGGGCTGCCCACTCGCTGTGTTCTATTTTTAATAGAATTCCCGTCTGTTCCAATCTATTTAATTCTTTATCAATCTTTTCCAATCCAGCGAACGGAACATTTCGCTTTTTTCTAAAAATTGGGCTGGCGTTTTCTTTAAGTTCAAACGAGGCCTTGAATTTATTGCAGCGACCTAAGTTAGTCGTGAATGCCTACGGAAATAATTCTTTTAAATCGTCTTTTATATTTACTGTTGTTGGAGAAGAACATTCTAATTTTTTTACAGAATGTATTGATTGGCTTATCCCATAGTCCGAATTTCTCAATTAAATCTATTCCAAACAGATTTTCACTATTTTGTAGTACGAATATTTTTAATTTCTTCGAAATCCCTTTCAATTTTATCGAAAGGACAACTTCTCCTTCAAATTGTAGACCCCCACCAGTTACCGTCCGGGCTGCTTTACTAGTTCTTATCATGACCGGTTTTCCCAACTTTTTCCACGTATTCAGGTTTATTATAGAAACATCAGAGCCGGAGTCGAGTTGTAACTTTATTGATGTTTTAAATATTTCCACTTTTACGTATTTTCGCCGATCTTTGTTTAATTTTGTCTTTGATTTTGTTTGCTGTACTCTCTTTCTGGTGTAATCTTTATATCTGGAGCAATCGCTTTTGTGTCCCACCTTCTTACAAATGTAGCATTTTTTCTTCTTATAAGGACAATCTGATTCCCAATGCTTTTCTGCACATCTCTTACAGTTATATCTAGGAAGAGGCTTGTTATATTCTGTACTATATTCATGGTTATTATCTTTGGAATATCCCGTTCCATTGCTTTTCTTTGTAAAGTTCTTGGTTGGTGCGTATGGTTTTCTAACTTTTCTTACATATGCCACTCTGGATTCTTCTATATTTTTCAAATCCTTTTTTAGTGTAATGCCCCTTTCACAGCCCTCTGCTAGTTTTTGGAGGGTTAAATCTTGCTCAGATTCCAGCTTAGACAACACTCGTCTGCGTATTTCTGCATTTTTCCGTGGAAACTAACCCTTGAGCGAAGATTAGACATTTAAAATCTTCTACCGTTAGTTCTGCAAGCTTAAAATTATCGCAGTTTTTATTGACAACTGATGCGTATGTCAAATAATATTGGTTGTCCATCTTTCTTACATTCATGCACAGCCATCTTTTATGAAAAAGAGATATATTTGGATTAAATAATTCTTTTAGTAATTTTACAGCTTCCATGAACTCTAATTCCGCAGTTTTTTTAGGTAATATGTAATCTACGAATTTGCTGTGTCCTGATGTACCCAATTTTCTGAGTAAGAGGCTCACTTTCTTACTATTTGGCCAATTTTTACAGTCCAGTTGAAAAACATCCTCGTATCTTGTGTAGTATGCTTCAAAATTCTTCTCTTCCTCAGGAACATAATGAAATGTGTCCATGCTATTTAAAATTGTTGTATGGGAGAAATTAACACTATCGACATTTTCTCGATTACTCTTTAGTAGTTCCAGTGTTTTAGCAAAACGTTCATCTTGTCTTTCTTCATATTCCAATTGTAGTTTCTTATGCCTTTCTTCCTGTTCCAATTGCAATTTTTTCTGCTTTAATTGCGCCATTTTCTGCTTTTCTTCTTGTTCCTGCTGCCATTTCAATAAGCTGTCCTCTCTCTTTTCCCCGCGGTCAGCCTGTGCCTATAATTGTGTTGTCAAAAGCTCCTTTTGTGTAGCTTGTCTGCGTTCATCCCGCTCAGCCTGTGCTTGTAAAAATTGTATGAACATTTTTGATAAGTCTTCCATGTTTTTTTTTTTGTTTTTATTTTTAAAAGTGTGTAGTTAAAAAAATATTGTACCATGTACAATATACACCGGTTTGGGTTACAACAAAAAAGCAAATTGCTGTAAGCTCCTGTTTTCAATAATAATATCGCCGCTTGCAATAATATATTCTTTTTGCGAGTCACACTGCAAAAAATAAAAATAAAACAGGTTTATCTGGAATCACGAAATGGAATTGGCTTTTCGTTTTTAGGCACTTACTAATAAGTAACTTTTCCACAAAATAAAAGTTTGGGTTTTTTTTTTTAATCGAGTCACAATTGAATAAATGTATGCAGTACATTTAGTTTTTTGAGTTTTTTTCTCTAGTATTTTAGTAATTAAAATACCTCTTAAATTGAGATTACCTTTTTTCCGTGACGTTTTACTGTATTATCCGTTATTCAGTGACAACTTCAAGAAAAAAAATCCTTTCCTTGAATTTTAGTTTTAGCTGTGGTATTTCCTTTTAGTACCGACGTCAACCAAAACATTAATTAAAAAGTCCTTTAGTTGTTGTTTTGTTTACGGAGAACAGTAATTAGAATCCACTGCTCAACTTTTTTCGTAGGTTACTTCCTTGCTTTTCGTAATACGGGTCTGACCTGTCGTTTTTGCGACAGAACAAAGTTCGCTTTTCGTTTGCAAGTTGGTCCTTTAGTAAAATTTTCGTGTAGCGACAAACAAAAATTCACTTTTACATTCTTTTGCAAATCGGATTCCCAGAAAACGGCGTAAATTGTCGCTTTTGCCACGTTGGAGGTTTTTTTTTTTTCACTTGAGTTGAAACTTTTCTTTAGCGTAAAATCCGTTTGCTCGTCAACACTTTGCATTCCTTAAAAAAATGGTCAACCTTTGCGTTGTACTTTTTTTTTAAATATTTCTTCGTCAAACTGTTATATTTGACGCTTCATATCTCGTCGTCAACTGTTGTGGTTGCAATGTTGAACAATAATTAGTAAGGAAATACAATGAAGACGCAAACAACAAGATAACGCAATAATAAGTGTATTAAAGAAAAGGTATATTTACAATATGTACAAATGACGGTGTCGAGTCAGAGAGTCTTGGTGGGAGGACATGTACGCTCTTCGGCGCCACTTCTGGTGGCATTTGAGTAAGACACACCACGGCCAACCTAGGCTTGCCATTTATAGTGTTATGTTATTCGCATATGCAAATAAGTGGTTCCCACCACAACATTAGGTAAAAGTAAAGAGTGGTCTCATAAAAATTAAATAAATTTATCTTTTCAAATGAAATTTCGGCCCCACCACCCAAAAAACAAACAAAAAAACAAACAACTTGTATTTGTCATGTTTCCCCACCTCGATCGCCAAACTTGAAGAAATGCTAGAGGTGACATGTATCGTTGAACGTTTGGTGACAAAAAAGTGGGTGCTCATTTTACGGTAAATATATAGAAAACAGAGAAAAATAGAGACAGTATAATAAAGAACCGTTTGTATATATTAATGAAATTGTGAACAAACAAACAGACAGGAATATGAATTTATATATATATATATATATATATATATATATATATATATATCACTGGAATTTGTCTACGAGCGTATCTTTTAGATATGGCTGTATGTATACACAAAAATATATTTGTATAACATCAGAGTCAACACCACATCAGTTAAGTAGGATTATGTATAAGATAGATAAAATATAATTGTGGCGTTGTCGCCTAGGGGAGCGATATCGCTCTACATTGGGGATATTAAGACCCCCTAAAACATTGAGTAAGGCGGGATAATTATGCTGATATTGTCTTTTAAGCGTTATTGGATGCCTGGACAGCGGCGGGTAACCTATCTGAAGGGATGAATTTATTGTGATTTTGTAAAACAGATATATTTTATTGTTTGAGAAAAGTGGCAAGACATGTCAGATTAATGTTAGAATGAAACTATACATTCGTTCTTGGCCTCACGAACTCGTGCTCAGGATGTCTATCTTTCTGAATGCGAGAGCTCAGTGTTAACCTTCTGAACGAGTGAAAACATTTGAGTTCTGATCCCAGATTCGCAGACCTATGAAAGCTCTGTTCGGTTTGCACACACGCAAGATTCGGGAATTCCTCAATTAACGTGTTGAATCCTGATTGGTCTAGCAGATTGTACCAACCAACCGTTTTTCTTGGAATATAAGTGAATGCCCTAGCTAAAATTATCAGGTCGGAGCCGAGTCTCGGGAGAAAAATGTTTTCTGGTGTAATTGAACTGAACAATTATATATATGTAAAACACCTGTAATTTTCGTGAATTAACTTTTAATAGACTCGACCCTCTGAGCTTGTTTTCTTTTGATTTGCATGAGAAGCTAATTGAATTTCAGCGGACACCGACAAGGAAGCCTGCGAAACAAGAGAATCCTGTAAAGTACTCCCGGGAGAAGACGATCGCAGCCATTGAAATTGACAGGGTCAGAGGCTACATCTGAGGACCTGCAGAGGGAGGTTTACATAATAATATAAATATCAAAATATACATATTATATTTAATAATAAGTAAGTGAAAAAAATTAAAGATCTTTAAATACAATAAATTAATTTAAAATGTCTTGGAAAAAATTCCGAAAATCTTCAACTCAGGTAGGAATATAACAGAATATACAGAAATAACATATTTACGAGGGGCGTGCAATAAGGAATGCTCTTGACCTACTCCCTAAAGCAGTAAAGCAACGAAACTTGACACAGTTATTAGTATCTTTCCACATACGAACCACCTAGAGTTATGCATTTCTTCCATCCTTTGATGCAGCTCTGGAGACCGTTTTTGTAGAACACCCCAGGTTGGTCCTCCAACCACGACGTGACTTCAGAAATCAAGGCTGCATCATCTGGGAAACGCTTTCCTTTCAAAAACAACTTCATGGCTGGGAAGAGGTGAAAGTCAGAGGGCGCAAGGTCATGAGAGTAGGAGGATGTGGAAGGATTTCATAACCACACGCCCGTGCTTCTGATCGGGCGACATGCGAGTTGTGGACCGGAGCGGTGATCTGCAGGAGGATGGTACCTTTGCTGATTTTTTCCCACCTCTTGATTTTGAAAGCTCCCCTTAATTTCCTCAAAAGTGAAGCATAATAGACTCCTATAATTGTGGTTCCCTTTGCCAGGAAGCCTGTCATCACTACTCCGTCCTGGTCCCAGAAGACTGTGAGCATGACCTTGCCAGCGGAGGGCTGCGCCCTTGCCTAGTTTGGAGGTGGTGAGTCAAAGTGCTTCCACTGCATTGACTAGGCTTTGGTCTCTGGATCATAGTGATGGGCCAAAGTTTAATTCTGTGTAATCAGTCTTTTGAAAAACTTTGACTTATCTGCTTGGCACATTTCCAAATTCATCTTCGAGCACTCGACGCGTTCTCGCTTCTGGAATCGTGTGAGCAACCTGGGAATTCATCTGGCAGACACCTTATGTATATGCAAATGGTCATGAATCATAGTTTCCACAGACCCTGCACTCATCTTGACATCTTGGGCTATTTGGCGAAAGGTAATGCGCCGATCTTCCAAAATGGCAGTCTCAACTTGACGGACAGGGACCTCATCAATTGCAGAAGGGGGGCGATCATGTCTGGGAGCTGTTTCCACAGATTTTCGGACATGTTTGAATTCACGATGCCAGCGTTTTACAAGATCATATGATGGGGCATTATCACCATGAGTTTCTTTCATTTCCTCAAAAGTCTCCTGTGGTGTGTGTCCTTTCAAATACAAACACCGGATCACTGATCGACATTCAACAGGCTCGATTTCACACCTGACGCCGTTCAAACGCCTGTAAAACAGAAACCACAATTAGTTCAGAGCTGAAATTTGGCACATAATCCGTAGAGCTATAAATCATTGTGCATGCAAAATCTCAGCAGGACCAGACAATTGAAAGTGATTCATGGGCATTACTTATTGCACACGCCTCATAGTTGTTTGTATGCGTGACTATATTCGTATGAGCTTTAAAATACACTTCGTATTTCACAAAAATACTTGAATTTTTTCTCTGAGAATACTTTATATCATAAATGCTGTATCATGTATACGTTGATGAAACCCAAAATATTTTCGAGAAAAGACTCAATGATAAGAATAGAGATGCAAGAAATAGCGATCTTCTGAATGAAAATTTCTCTGATTCATTGCAGCATAATGATACTTTTGAATTCAAGCAAGTAAAAGAGTTAAATTTATTATAAACAAACAACGACAGCGACTTCTTGAATTAAATTCAATTACAGTTAAACAACATAGACGTTCTATATCTATCAATAAATAAACCCCTATTAAAACAACAGATTTTAATATACACAAAGTTAACCTGTTTCCCAGTATAGAAAACGCCACCTATAATTATAATTGCATATAATCAGTAATTACATTATATAACAAAAACATATTATTTCATTTCAGTGGCAAATCTACATTTGAACAATAACGGCCATATTTATTCCAAAAAGCTATAAATTATCTCGTGTCTTTATACACATATTAACGGCCATATAATGTTAAAACATTCTTGAGACAATTTCAAATTACGTTTTTCGTTCTGAAAAAAAAAATATTTTAAATATTGTATTGATATTGAATTTTCTTCAATTCAGTCATCCAGAAGAATACTGACAATAATATCGAAACGTGGATGGATATGTAAATTAGTTGTTTTTGTCCTTTTCCT
Organism: Euprymna scolopes; assembly: GCF_053919585.1. Taxonomy (NCBI): domain Eukaryota; kingdom Metazoa; phylum Mollusca; class Cephalopoda; order Sepiida; family Sepiolidae; genus Euprymna; species Euprymna scolopes. Next base: position 32,638,897 of record NC_136497.1, read on the forward strand.
ATATATATATATATATATATATAGAGAGAGAGAGAGAGAGAGAGAGAAAGAGAGAGAAAGAGAGAGAGAGAGGGCCGGTGCATAGAGATTATATGCAATGCAGATAGTTTAAAATATTTCTTAAAATATTGATGATTTTTTATGCTTAATGATAAGATTTGTTGCACATATGTAGACAAATAAAGTTCAAATCTCGATTCTCTAGTTCATATAAGGTTTTTACTATATGAGTTTATTCGTTATAGTCAGTTGGCTTTTACTATTTCGAATCTGTCTGCTGATATTTAAAAAATTATCGATTAAGACTGGAGCGGAATATTTTTGCCCTGATTGTAGCTAATGGCTGCTTACTTTCTCTGATTTTTAAAATCAATACATCATATTGGCTACAATATGAAAATTAAAACCGAATTTGTTTTATAAGTAGCCGCATGAAATAAACTATCAGATTAAAGCAAAATTTACGAAAAGCAAGGTTGAACGGCATACTAATCTTTTACTCTTACTCTTACTCTCTCTCTCTCACTCACTCTCTCTCTTTCTCTCTCTCTCTCTCTCTCTCTATATATATATATATATATAAAGTTCGTCTTGAGATTGTATGCAAATAACAAATTATGAAGTATTTTGAAAATAATTAATTTTTCATGTTTTGAATGCTATGCATTCTTTTGGATATTGTATATATTGATTTGTACTCACCTTAAAAATGATGGTTAGCATTGAAAATAATTCTGTTAATTTACAAAACAAACTAATCAGAAAAATTGAAACTATCATTTTTATACGTTTATTATATTTTTCTCAGAAAGAAAAACACTCCAATATTTTACATCAATTTATAGAGTTGCTTTAGAGATAATATTATAACATACATATGATTTTACAAAAAAGAAACCCCCAAAAAACAATAAAAATATTCAAACATTTCATCATTTATTGCACAGATGCGCCTTTCTTTTCAGTGACGCTCACCAGCCTATTTCAACACCTGATGTTAAATTTTCGATTGTAGGATTAGATATATTATTTGCAGCAACTTGAACTGCAACATTAACTGTTTCTCAACGCCATGCTTGCTGTTAAAGTTCCTCCCATTGTCATACATTACTCTTTTGATTATACCTCACAGCTTTTCAATGAGATTTAAGTCGCAACTATTTGAGAGCCAGTTCATATGCGTCCCTCAAAAAATAACCTATTTCTTTAAACAATGATTTTGTAAACTTTATTGTGTTACTTGGTGGTTGTGTTACAAAGAAATAATTGATCGAAGTAGATTGTTTATCTAGCCATTCAAAGAAATATTTATTTAAAAACTCACAGTTAGATTTAGATTTTATTGTAACGCCATCCTCAACCTTAAATAGACCCACTAGTTCATTGCAAATAATCCCAGCCCAAATCGTAATGAATCCGCCAGCTTGTTGACGTTTCGCAAAATGTTTCTAGTCACGTTGGTTACAGACTCATCCCCGAGCCCATCCATCCGGCCAATTTGGTGTGATTATTCACTCGTCAGTGAACCAAACTTTAATAAAATTTGTTTTCCTCTATTTCATTCCGCCACACTCCCCTGTTTTATGTTTTTGTATTAAGACAGGTGTTTTAATATGGTATATTACATTAGCAAACTTGCTTAATCCTTTACATCTAGTTTCCCCTGACAAATTAGGAGCTGCAGATGCCTCAAATATTAAAGAACGTCATGCATATGTGTTCCTAATTAATTCCTTAGTGATACGAGACAGATCACCGCACTTAATTTCCTGAATTCAGCTTGTTCTTTTTTTCTTTCTTGGTTTAATTACCATTGAACACTTTTTTTGGTTGTTCGATGATCCCTATTAAAATCTTTCAAAATTTGTAGAGACGAGATTATCTTTGCCAAGTTCTTTAATTATATAGTTTCTTCATCAATTGTTAGTTCTTTGTGCGAGATATTTTACTAAATTCTACAACTTGTGACCATCAATTTTTGCCCCCATTCAACTACAGATTGAAGGTCATCCCCTATTGTTTTTACATTTCTTTAGATATGTGTTCATTTGTTTTCCTGTCGTGCCTGTTATAGAGTGTGGTGTCATCAGCATATATACCCATCTCAGAGGCAATTTTGTCGGGGAAATCATTTATGAATATTAGGAACAATAGAGGTCCGCATTTATATCATATTGTTTAGATATACGACCGTCGAGGACAACCTGGATTTTTCTCTTATCTAAGAAGGATTTAATTATGTTAAGTATTCTACCAGTGATACCATATGATCTAATTTTCCTGAGAGAGAATCTCATGCCATTCCCTGTCAAAAAGCCTTAGATATATCTAGAGCTACACACTGCCCTCCCCCGTTTTGTCCAGTGAATAGTATATACGTTCATAGATTACAGTTAGGATAGCTGCTGTGGAACGAACTTTTATAATCCATATTGTTGGTTAGTCAGAAGTTTAGCATCTGTAAGGTGATGGACTAGAGCATGGTTAATTATGGTCTATAATATTTTAGAGAAAGGTGGGAGTAGGCTACTGGGGTGATTATTTGATGGGTCAGTTCTTTCTCCAGAATTCTTTTATACTGTTTCCACAGAAGCAGATTTCCAACAGCCCGAAAAGCAATATTCATTAAGGCATTTGTTGTAGAGTTTGGAGAGAACTGGAGCTACTTAGGCTGAACATTTTTTAATAGCACAGCTGGGAACAGATCGGGTCCAAATGCTTTTGAAGTGTCAAGGTTTTTTATGATAGCATGCACCTGAGCAGGTGTGATTTTTATATCGTCTAGCGTGGCGTCCGTTGGCAAAGGAAAGTCAGGTAGGGGTGGTTGGATTGTCCAGTGTGGAGTTTGACGCAAACCGACTGGCAAGCATATTAGCCTTCTAGGTTGCTGAACAAACAATCTCGTAATTGTTGGTTAGTGGGAGAATTGTTGATTGCCGAATATTTATTACACTGTTGTAGATTTTCCAGAAGTCACGAGTTCCTAATGTTTGTGCTTCGATGCGTTTTTTAGTGGTTTCAGTAAATTCTCTCTTAGCTGTCGCTATTTCTTTCTTAACGTTACTACTAGCTTCTATATACTTCTGTCCATTTTAACTGGACTTATGTCGATTAAATCTGCGGTATGCTTGCTGCCTTTGAGCAATGACAGTTGCGCAAGTAGAAGTAACCAATTGGGGAGAGTGGGGCTTGCTATAAAATTTCCGCATGGGAGCATGTTCTTCAATTGTCGTTTTGAACCATTCAGTTGTCTCATTTGTTCAGCAGGAAGAGAAAAATATTTCCCCATGGGCATCTCTGATAAGATCTCTGATGATTCCCAGTCAGCCTTTTCATAACATCTCGTTTTTTTAGAACAGGCTCTTCAGCTTTGACTCTAGAGTTTAGGGTGATTTCGACCATTATCACTGCATGATCAGCGTTCGCGAGAAGGCTGTCAGCATTTCTTATACAATCATCGGGAACTGTGTTCAGAAATAGATTTAGAAGTGATGCGGGTTGTTCGTGCTGCTCAGGGAAACCGGTTGGAAACGTGACCATTTGTGATAGGGAGTGATATATAGATAAGCTATGTGATGTGCTGCCCGCTGCATCTGTGTACGTAGAGAATCCAAGCCAGTTTTTGTGGTCGGAATTAAAGTTCCCAAATACATGTAATTGTGCGCTAGTGTCGAGAGAGAGTGTTTTGCCGATTCTGGCAGAGACTTTGTTTATTTAATGCAGTCCTGGGTCGAGGGAGATCGGTAGAGAAAATAAAAGTAGCTAATGTTATGTTGCATGTTTAGTCTAAAACACGTTTGATTCTAGGTTTGTTTCTCTAGTCAAGGAGAGTGTGTTACGAATGTAAACTCCAGGTCCGTGCCTAAGTTTGTAAGAGACCTTACGGCTGAGTGGCAGATATCCAGGCATGTTAAAGTAGTTAGAGGGGCTGAAGGAGTGTAGCTTAGTCTCACTTAGTGCTAAGAGTGCACAAATATTTAGATTATGGCATTTTATTTCAGAGCAGCCTAATAGAGCTAGGCAATAGTCATTATAAGTAGTGGCTAAAATGCTGATGACCTACAATACCTGGCAGTTTAAGACAGACGATTTCATGACTGCCAATGACTGCAAGTTGCGATAGCAGCCAGCGCCCACCATTATCCACCATTGTGCGAAAGTAATCGCAAATAATCTCTAGTGCTGACAATGACAGCAAATGGATATCGCTAGCTGCCACTGCCAGACAATTTTCTATGTTGAAACCTTGTGATTTAAATAAGTCATAGATACTCTAGGAGTCCCCTCTTTCGTTTGGCCATATTTGTTCATGCGTCACATGATTCAACATCTAGTTCACTGCCTTGCAATAGCATTTCTATTTCTATTCTTATCCATATTTGTTTACAGCTATTGCTTCAAGCAAACTCCGTTTCCCTTTACATATATATGAACAAGAATATATATGCTCTTGCGTATGTATCTTTTCTTAGACGTAAGTTCTAATTAAATATAAGAACTTTTATAAAATTCTTTATGTTTTCCAATAAAATTCTTGGCAAAAATCCATTTACTTCGTCTTTTGATGTGAATATTTTTACATTTTTTCTCTCATTTTCAATTACAATTTTTTTAAAGACACGTGCAGGTGTTAATTTCGTTAAATGAGTCTATCTTTTCGCTCATCAGGATATCGTCGATGAATTGTAGAAATTAATGCACAGGTAAGATATTGTCTGTCATACTGTTATTTTTTTGTAAATGCCCCTGAAAGGTTTAGGGAGACAATGGTAGGTAAATATCATGACATACGATGATAAACTTTTTTTTAATCATGTACGCAATAAGATTAATATCTGAATACACACAGATGTATCTATACATACACGCATGTAGATATACATTTATCTATCTATCTCTCTATATATCTATTTTTCTCATTCTCTCTCTATCTGTCTCTCTGTCTCTCTCTCTATATATATATATACATATATATACATAAATGCATGGTTGCATAAATATTTATTATATATTCGCATCCCAAATATGGTAAATAATAAGACATGCACACACACACGTACCCACACACACACAATCGCACACAAATACCGTCCACACACATTTATATATATATATATATATATATATATATATATATATATATATATATATATATATATGCATATTAATACTAGAGTATCTTTGTAAGGCGTTGCCCGGAAAATCAGATCGAGCAACAAAATTCCTTGGCCAAGACTTAGATGAGAATTAATGATAAATACTAACAACTAAAAATGATGTTAGCAATATTACTCTCTATATATAAAAGCGAAAATATGTGTATGTATGTTTATATGTATGTATGTGTGTTTGTGTGTCCGCTAAAAACTTTCGACAGACAGAAAAAAATTGACAAACTTGGAATCATATTGAAGCCCCATCCTTCGCTCGAAAAATATCGAAAATTTTTTTTACTTCGCTTATTCTTAGGTTTTTATTAACAACTACACACACCTACAAACACTCGGGCAACGCCATGTACCCCCCCACCCCGCTAAGCAGGGGTTTTTAACGATCGTTTTTCTGATTTTTTTCCTTCGCTTATTCATTAACACCCCACCCCCGTGCGACCACACACACTGAAAAATACCTGGGCAACGCCAGTTACCCCTCGCTAGTACGTATATAAATATCAAAGTCTAATGCGACTACAATTACAATCTATGTACAAATGATGTAGTAGAGTATGTGAGTGGTTCTGTCTGTACATCTCCTACAGTCCACACGATTGGACCGATCATGACCAACCTTGGCATGATGATCGTCCCCACCTAGGATTGTGTACACAAATTATCTGTGATCAAATTTCAAGATCATAGCATATATAAGTATACTCCTCTACAACTTACACCACTGAACCGATTTTGACCAAATGTGAAAGATGAGGTTAGGATGGTGCTCACGTTTTTCAAGGTTAAGTGCAAAGTTCTAAGTCGTTTTTTTTTTTTCATTTTCACCCTAAAAAAGGGATCTCTATTGTGAAGGCGTGGGACTTAGCTGTTTGCCGGGTTTGTCGGGGGTATTTGCGTCGAAGGGGCACAAGTGCCTACAGTTCCTCAGAGCATTCACCGTTAAAGTACTTGTAGAACAGGCAGAGGGATGCAACATTTCGTCGATGGGACAGATGCTGAAGTTTAGCTGACAGTTCTGGACCTATGAGATTGGCGACTGTCTTTTGAAACTTTTCTAGGAGCGATAGACTAATAGCAGATGCACCAGCCCAAATATGACAACAGCACTCCATACATGGGTGAATGGTGTCCTTATAGAGGTATAGGGTACTTTCAGGCGTTAATAGCTTTCTAGCACGGTAGAGAGAACCCACCCTCTTCGGAGCGGTCCTGGCAATGTTCGCAATATAATTGTTCCAACTCATCTTTCCTGTGAACCTTAGGTCGAGAAGTTTACCCTCTTACAGTGCACACCACTTAATCTATCATGACTCAACCTGACATGATGATGGTCTCCAACCTTTGGTTGCTGCACTTTCTTTTTCAACGTCTAATTCAAATGGTAAGTTAGAGACTTTGCTGTACACTTTAGCAAGTATTAATAATATTATTGGTAATAATAACACTACAACAATAATAACAATGCTTATGATAATCATAATAATCAGAAACCTATAATAAACATAATATCGATACTACTGATAGTAATAACTATGAAGATGAATAATAAGCATAACAATTCTTAAATTTGCAGTGACGACATTACACATAATACAAAAATAATAAAAAAAAATAATACTGCTACTGCTACTAATACCAAAAATAAGATATCAAAATGATAATATAAAACATACAAAGACTTGTAAAAAAATAGTAGTAGGAATAAGACTATATACATATACAGCTGAGTTTTTTCTCGCTCTGAAATCTTTATTAACGCCTACTATTTTCTATTTAAAAATATTACAACGATCTTCATAATATATTCACTCGTGGATATGCGAGCGATTACAGGAAGATTTACTAATTTGCATACGCCCTTGAAAAAAGGGTTAATTATTATTTATTCTATTTCTATGGTCTCATTTTAGATGATTGGTCTTATTTAACTATTACACTGAATTTGCGTAGTGATGCAATGTAGAAAAAATGGCTAGTTAAAGTTAATCCATCTAAAATTTAGCGGTTATTTTTCTATCATCAATGTTTCGACACTGGAATGGAACGCATACATCTAATCTGGTGCCAAGATCGCTAGAAAATGGTCGAATAATTCCATCGCTCGAATTTATATACCAAAATCGATGCAATTCCCTACCCGTATAATAAATAATGCAACAGGATATTCATAAACCTTTACTCTCGAGTGTTCTTAAGGCCTCGAGTAGTGGTAATAAAAACGGATTTATTATTTTGTATTAATTTTAATTTGAAAGAGGATATTCTGGCCGACGGGAATGATTATATAAAATAGAAGAATAATGAAAACATACAGTTAACTAATCTGAATAAAATATCGATATATCAAACAGAGATCCCTCAGTCTCTGGCTTTTGAAATTGAACCATATATATTTATATATCGGCTATGACATACACACGCATACACATACAAACATGCATATATATATGTGTGTGTGTGTGTGTGTGTGTATGTGTGGGTGTGTTAACGGGCACTTGCCACAAGTCACCAAATGTGACCTTTCCGATTCACTGGTCACAGATGTGAGACCTCACACGCGCGTCATGATCGTCTTTCACAGGGAATTCTCAGGAAACCCTTTCGGCGCAGCGGGATCTCGTTGGTCGGTTGGTCAGTATCGTTTTCACCTTCGGGTTGATATGCCGTATCACGCTGGAAATGAATACCTTTTCATGCACACAAAAAATAATCAAACTCAGATATCTCTATTCTACGAGTTAATTCCAGTCTAATTTTCAAAAAAATATGATATAAACTTGTATACAATTGTCCAGTGTTGATTTCCTACAAAACACACGATTGAATTGTACTCTCTGTGTTGTGCGACAGCGACGGGCGGTGGAACCGGTGTGGCGACGACTCTTCGATTAGTGTTAGGTTCTCTCAATACCCAGCTTCAACTGAATGATTTGGGCCTGGGGATGCGGTTGTGAGGTGAGGTGAGGTGTAGGGTAGGTTGTCCCCTAGTCCAATCGCCAATCAATACGTAATCCTGGAGAATTCCCGATCCCGTTCATGTGTGCTAGTTATTCTGCAATCGCTCGCCGCTTTAGCTTCTCAGGAACAGGGAGGTTGACCTCCGTAACCCTTCTGGCCCCAGAATCGAAATCATATGTGTTATAGTCTCAGAACTACATCAAATTGTCACTTTTCTACCAACAATAACATGTATGTCGGTTTTACAAAAACATAATAACATTCATAACTTTACTCATCCTTTCAGCAAGGTTGCCGCCGCTGCCCTGGCACACAATAATGCTTAACGCTTAATACAAGCATAGGTGCCCAGTTTTCTCCAGTGTTTCGGGAGTTCTACTCTCCCCCTAATAGGGAGCCTTACAACTCCCGGAGGCGGCCATGACACATTCCGCTCCTTTAGGCTCATTGGTGTCTATGCAAACGAGTCTAAGTCATTCACCCACACCGTCTTCGTTCACCCAATCATTACCAGCTGGGTTTCATCCGCTGTTTTTCCTTTCCATTTTTGGCGCACCTCTTAGAAACACGAACCATATATATATATATATATATATATATATATATATATATATATATATATATATATATATATATATAGTCCGAACTCGAGTTCACTACCAGTCAAAGATGAGGGTTTTTCACATCAGCTTGTCACGCAAGCCATCAACATTCTAGGTTTTAAAAGTTCAAAAATTCAAACTGATAAAGTCAAAAATTCCAAAAGTTGGAAAACGTTCAAATTCCAAGAATTCCAGGAATCTTCTCAATCAAAATTTATAAAAGTTCCTCAATTTTTTCCAATTATAAATTCACAAAAGTTATTCAATTTTTTTGTCAATCAAAAATCCAAAATCCATAAAAGATACTCAACATTTTGTTCAATCAAAAATTCATGAAAGTTTCATGGGTTTGTAGTCTACCGAGCCTATTCGCCTTTTTATTGAAATAGTCTACTTCCTCTCACCTTGACCGACACGATCAGGATCCTTGCTTGACAGTTCACGGGTCAGTGCCCTGCAAGAATACCAATGAAACAGAAAAGAAGAGAAAAAGAAACAAAGTCGCTATTAATGCATCCGCATTTTGTTTTCTGGAAGGTTCTCGACACGTGTGCTGTTTTCCCGTAGTTGCTCGCCCGGAGTGTGGGTTTTCTTCAACTGTGGCCATCTGGACCACCGGTGGGTTCGAACTCGAGTTTGTCATCAGCGCAGACAGCCTCGAGGTGCTTCTCACTGTCTTTCGACCTCATTCGCCCTCTTACGCACCACACCACCGCCATACCTTATCACATTCAGCATTAATATCATGCTCCTCATCGCTCCCAACCACTGTCAATTCACAGGAGTTAGTTCCAGATTCTCTGACCTCCAAACCTTCTTATAGATCTACTTCTCTCAAATCTCCATTGTCCAATTCCCTTAAAAAAGTGCTCCATCTGTGAGCTCATCAATCTAAGGTGTTCTTCGATAATCACTCAGAATAGCGTTTCTGGAATTGTGGCTATCATAGATGCAGCCATTCCCTAGATAATGTCATTACTCAGTACACCAGTGTCACATATTCACAATTTAACCCATAAGAGTTTTGATATTCGGGTATACTATTCTACCTCCTAATTATCTCTTATATCAATTATTGCAGACATGACTGATGACCATCGATCTCTCCGGAGCCTTCATCAATGCCTTTCTCACCAAACAAGAGCGAATGTGATGCTACAGAGGTTCAAACATTCGCGATTCTGCCCACAACTAGGTCCACTTCGCGTCACACAACCTCCTCCTCATGCCGTCCACGGCTCACCACTCTGCTACTAGACCGTCTTCTCTTGGTCTCACCAGGTACATTAGCTTGATCCCGCCCATCTTTGGAACAACGCGAAGGAAACCCCCCTGTCAGTATACAACCACTTTTCCTATTTCGATTTTATTAGTTTTTTTTTTTCATAGTTTATTGAAACAGAAAATCTACGTTCAATACAATTGATCTGTTAATGAGAATACAGGAAGCTAGACCCCCCCCCAATTCATCGAATTTCTTTCGATATTCCTAAACATATTCCATCAATACGCTATAAACGCTTCCTGCCTGTGAGTGAAAAAACATGGAGCCAAATGCACTCCACCCCCACCACCACCACCAGGCGGTATGCTCGAACGGGCCCTGTCCAACCATACTAACACCGGCCACGCAAAGGATCGCCTAACTCCAATCACCACTTGCTTTAAATCTCGAAATTCAACGTAAACGCCGCAAAATACATTATTATTTAATTCACAAATCGCTATGCAAAATGCTAAAAAAAATCCCCTAGGTTAATGACTCACTTTTCCCCAACTTCTCTGACTTAATTAACGCTTAACTCCTCCAGAATTGCTTTCAATTAAAAGTCAAGTATTAAAATTTGCGTAATTCGCTATATCTCGTAGGCAGTGACATCCCAAAGGAAATGCTGTTTTAGGTAACAACCAACGATCTTCCCACGGCGAAAAAATCCATCTATAGAAAAACAATATCCCTTTTCAACGTTAAAATGAGTGCATAAAATTTTGTTCTTCCAACATTCATATCAATTCATTCTCATAGAGAATTCCATATACCAAATGCTCAAAATATTTTTGCAGCTCGCTTTCGGATGAATTCAACTGCTCGTCCATTGAAGGAGAAATCCCTCTACACTTAGGATAATTTTTTCAAACATAACTAATTTAATTGTTCCCAGAATAATACTGTTACTTACTCTTGAATAATCCCACACAATTAGAATCCAACCTCGGATTTTGTTCGCTGAAGGAGAAATCCTTCCAGACCGAGGAAATGTCCCCTCCCTCTCAAAAATCGACTTTAACTTAAAAAATTATACTCTGATTTATTCTCGATTAAATTCAACTAATATGATCTCATTCAAGAAAGAGAAATCCTTCCAGACTGAGGAATTCTTTAAAAATAATTAATCCAATCCTCTATTCAAACTTACATTAAGGAATTCGTTCGCCCCCTCCTCTCGAAAATCACGCCAAACATTCGAGAAGCGTGTACCGTTAAAATTTCGGTGAACGCTTAACTTCTCCAGAGTTTCTTTCAATTAAAAGTCAAGTATTAAAAATTGCGTAATTCGCTATGTCTCGCAGGCACTGGCACTCCAAAGGAAATTATGTTTTAGGTGTGAACGCCACTCTCATCAATTAGAAAAAAATCAACGGGCTCGACGATGTAACTCACTCACGTCGTATGCCTCTTTTCACCATCGCCCCCCCCCCAGTGATCGTGGTCACTTCTTGAGGTAGGTGATCTCTTTTCTTCGAGCTGTGTCATCTGCGGGATCATGGGTCAGCATAACATCCCATTTTCTCTTGCCGCTTAAACGGCGTTCTTTAGTGTTTCGGGAATCTAATCCCCCCAATGGGAGCCCTACCGCTCCTGGAGGGGTCCACGCCACATTTATATATAGGGCTTGGACAAGATAAAACAAACACCTTAAAAATCAACAAAATTTATCTTAGTATAATTTAGGTCCACCTTTTGTGGCAATTCTCCGAGGTACTGATTTATATAAATTGTGAATTATTTCCAAAAAAATGTTATCCAATATTTCACTAAAATATCCTCCAGTTCTTTTAGAGAACATGGCGGCGGAAATCGATTTCTGACTTTAATCTCCAAAATCGTCCATAAATGCAGCTCATCCGTAAAATTCAGTTTTGTGCAGCTCTCGACGAACAGATTTTGTGGAAACTGGGTCCTGTAATTTTTTTATTGATCTCTGCAGTGGTTTTAGAAGCCGTGGTCTTGTGATCTTCTCTAACAATCGGCTTAACAGTCCGACGGCTCTTTCAGACATCTCCATCTTTCGATCAGTCTTGTGCTTTCCTTAAGGCTTTTTTTCCTTCTCTTTTAAAAGCAGTAATTACTTTGAGACAAAACGCTCCCTCTTTCTTTCTCTCTCTATACATCTATCTATCTGTCTATCTATCTATCTATCTATCTATATATATATATATATATATATATATATATATATATAAATATATACACTAGCATTTCAGCCTGGCGTTGCCCGTGTATTTGAAGGTGTATATTGATAAAAAAGGTCAATTTTTTGTTAATTTTTACCCCTATTATGACCAATTTATATTTATTGTCTTTGTCTCCAATGAAGTTATTAAGTTAGATCCATGTCCAAGGTATCTATACATAAAATTTATAGTGTTTAGACCCAACATTTTCGGAGGAGTTTGGTAGAGTTTCAAAGGTTAAATAGTTGAACTTTGCCCCATTAACAGCGACATTTTTGGCCAAAACCCGATCACATAGATTTTTTGAAATCTCAGTACACTGTATATCAAATTTTGAGTCTGTAGACTGAAAATTGGCAGAGTTATTGCGTAGGGGAATACAAACACACACATATACAGACAGACACACACTTTCCACTTTTATAGATATATAGATAATAGATAGATAGACTAGCATTTCAGCCCGGCGTTGCCTGGGTGTTTGGATGTGTGTGTTCAGCCAAAAAAAGTTGTAGTAGGAAGGCAGACTCAAACGCGAAGAAGAAAAAGAATGGAGAAAAACGCGACGTCGTTGCTTTTACGACCACCGCCAAACCAGAAGTGACGTAGGTTTTAATAAAGGCTAGACAATTGAAAGGAGAGGATGACTTTCAAAAGTATAGGGGGGGGAAGCAACCAACCCTGTATAAAAGTGCATAGTTTAAGGTAAAGATGTTAATGTTTTAGTGACTTTTTCGATATTTGTCGTCTGAAGGGTCAGATTTAAAACGATACTGATATTTGTAAAATCCGTCGCCTCTGTCAAAAGATTTAGGCAGACATGCAAACATACACACATTTATATATTGATAACTAAAAAATTTCGACCGAACCCGATTAAAAAGCTTGCCCTATCTTTGAATACCCTTATGTAAAATTTGGTAGGGACCACAGGGGTCAAATTAAAAAAAAAAAACTTTTACCCTTATTATGACTCCTTAACATTTATTGTTTTGGGCACAAATCAAGTTATTAAAATTTCAAGTGTTTAGACCCAAAATTCTCGGAGGATTTTGGGTAGAGTTCTCAAAGGTCAAATCGTTGAACTTTGAGACCTTAACAGCCAAATTTCTGGCTGAAAACGGAGTACAAAGGTTTTCCCAAATTTCAGTACTCTGCATATCAAATTTCTAGTCTGTAGACTGAAAACGCGCCCACTTTTATAGATGTACTAGCCCGGGTGTTTGGAGGTGTTTGCTGAGACCCCCCCCCCAAAAAAAAACGGTCATTTCTTTTTAAATTTGGCCCCTGTTATGACCGCTTAACGTTTATTGTTTTGGATTATAATCAAGTTAATTAATTAGATCCATGTCCAAGAAATATATATCTAAAGTTTCAAGTGTTTAGACCCAACATTCTCGGAGAAGCTGTATAGAGTTCTCAAACGTTAAATCGTTGGATTCTGACCCATTACACACCAAATTTCTGGCCGAAATCCGATCACATAGATTTTTTCAAATCTCAGTACCCTGTATATTAAATTTCGAGTTGTAGACTAAAAATTGACAGAGTTATTGCGTAGGGAAATATACACGGACAGACACACAGACACACAGATACACAGGCACGTTTAATTTTATAGTTATATAGATTCACTAGCATTTCAGCACGCCGTTGCCCGAGTGTTTGTATGCGTCTGCTGAGCAAAAAAAAAGATATAGTTGGGAGACAGGCTCGAACCCGTGCCGCGAAGGAGGAAAAGAACGGGGGGAAAACCTGACGTTTGTGCTGAATATCCTTTATGTAAAATTTAAAATGTTTAAACCAGAAATTGTCTGGGTAATTTGATAGAGAACACAGATGTCAAAATCTTTTTAATTTGACCCCTATTACGAACCCTTAATATTTATTGTTCGGGCTCAAATCAATTTATAGAGTTAGATCCATGTCCAAGAAACCAATATCTAAAATTTCAAGTGTTTAGATCCAAAATTCTCGGAGGAGTTTGGAAGAGTTCTCAAAGGTCAAATCGTTGAACTGTGACACTCTTAACAGCCAAATTTTGAGGCGAAAACCGATCACAAAGATTTTCCCAAATTTCAGTATCCTGTATATCAAATTTCGAGTCTGTAAACTTAAAATAAGAGAGTTATTGCGTAGGGAAATGTACACGGATAGACACAAAGACAGACATACAGACGCACAGATACACAGACACGTCTACTTTTATAGATATACTAGCATGTGTGATCGGCGTTGCCCGGGTGTTTGGAGGTGTATGCTAAGCAAAAGAAAAACGGTCAATTTTTTTTAAATTTTGACCCCTATTATAGCCCATTACAATGTAATATATTTGAGTTCCGTTGAAGTTATTAAGTTAGAACCATGTTCAAGCAACCTATATCTAAAGTTTTAAGTGTTTAGACCCAAAATTGTCGGAGGAGATTGGTAGAGTTTTCAAAGGTCAAATTGTTCAACTTTGACCTTTTAACAGACACATTTCTGGCCGAAATTTAATCAAATAGATTTTCCTAAATATCAGTAGTCTGTATATCAAATTTCAAGTCTGTAGACTAAAAATAAACAGAGTTATTGCGTAGGTAAATGTACACACACAGACACGCAGACAGACACGCAGCCAGATACACAGACACGTTCACTTTTATAGATATACTAGCATTTCAGCCCGACCTTACCTGGGGTTTTGGCGGTGTATGTTGAGCAAAACAAAAAGCGGTCAATATTTTTAACTTTGCCCCCTATTATGCCCCCTTTACATTTATTGTTTTGGGCTCAAATTTTATTATTAAGTTAGATCTATGTCCAAGTAAAATTTCAAGTGTTTAGCCAGAAAATAAGCGGAGGAGTTTGGTAGAATTCTCAAAGGTCAAATCGTTTAACTTTGACCCCTTAATAGCAAAATTTCTGGCCGAAAACCGATCACATAGATTGTCCCTAATCTCAGTATTCTGTATATCAAATTTCGAGTCTGTAGACTAAAAATTGATAGAGTTATTGCGTAGGGGAATTTAAACGGACACAAAGACAGACACACAGACACACAACTACGTTTTCTTATATATATATATATATATATACATACATATATATATATATAGAGAGAGAGAGAGAAATAGAGATAGAGAGATAGATATATAGATAGATAGGTAGATAGATAAATGAAATCTATACATCATATTAGCCACCACTGTTCGAGTAGAATAGAAAACCGTCGCAAATGTAATGAATTTATTGTTAGCCACTGCTATCTTTTCACGAATTGATGAAGCTAATTTTATCGTAGATCTTCTCTCTACAGAAATAGAGTGAATCTCTCTCTCTTCTCCTATTATCTCTCTCTATGTAGTAAACTTTTAAGGGGAATTCTTTTGAACTACGGATATTTTCTCTTCGCATATTTCGCACGGCAATGCTGCAAAGCAACACCTGCGTCTTTGCTGAACGCAATTTTCTTTTCTCATTTCCATAAATAGAACAATATATTTGAAAGACATTAAGTGATTGGGGCAGAAACCCATACACGTAAACACATAAACAAATCATATATATATATATATATATATATATATATATATATATATATATATATATATATATATATATATATATATATATATATAAGAGCAAACAGTTAATAAATCATGTTAAAAAACACTTTGAAAATGAGTTCAAAAATATTTAATATGAAAATTAAACACTTGATAATCCTTAATCCGCGGAGTTTCGAAGAAATACTTTCCTTCTCATCAGAGGGTAGGAATAAGCAAAATGTAAAATCGGATTTTGCATACAAACGTATTTGATGAAACTGCAAGTAAGTCAAAGATCTAAACAAAAACTGAAGAAGAGGGAAAGTAAAGAAAAAGGTAATCACACGTGAATGTATAGTCTGGTGAAAAAAATTTTTATATATAAATATATATATATACATATATATAATATAAATATATATATATATACATATATATATATGGCTGTGTGGGCGTGAGTGTGTATGTGTGTGTATGGGTGTGTATATATATATGTGTGCGTGTGTTGATATATGTATAAGGGGTGTTGAGGATAATTAATTAGTTCTGTGTCAGAGATCCAGCCTCTGCACGGATTTGCTCCCTCTGCAGGATCTACACAGTTTGGCAGTTATACACGCAATTGGTGAATAGGTGCTTAGGTTGGTTGAGAGGTCGCCAGGGGAGGACTTTTAGTTCTGTGCTGAGATAGTAGCATGGAGGTAAAGAATTTGGCATGTGCCGTAACAGGTTTTCAGTTTCGGCTGTCTTCCTTACCATTTGTTTCTTAAATGAATGCCGTTTCTGCGACAGATTACACTACTGGTTAGATTTACCAGATATTATCTTTTTTCTGCAGCCATCTGCACAATATTTCCAGACTACCAGAGGCGGTTTCCTCTACATGAATTAGTTGACCAATAAGTAACGGTGTGTTTTGATGGTTATTGCTTCTTTGTTTCTCCATTGCTCTTCTCAGCTATCCTTTTGTTTTTTCACCTTCAGTTGTGATTAGTGACTTATAGAGTTCACATCGTTTTTCTATTCAGTAACTCTCCTGGGGCATTTGGTTTGAGCCCATAGGATGAGACCTTTTAAGTCATTATTGCTAGGTGTGTATCTCTGCTCGTTTCTGCGGTCTATCAACAATTGATTGCAGATACATACACTCCTGTCTGCGAATCAACTTGACTGGGGGGGGATAGTGACTTACTAGTATGCCTGAAGTTGTAAGATTTGGCAAACTATGCACTGCAATACTATAACCCATTGCCATATAAGTTCTCTGAAATGCTTCGTCTTCAAAGAAGATTTTCATTTGTCTAATTACGGTAGATGATGCTGTTGAGTGAAGGCGCCGCATGAAGGGGCTGTATCTGTAATGGTCACAACATTATTAAACATTTCCTATAGTCTACGAGGAGCGTTCAATGAGTAATGCCCATGACCCATTTCCCATAGAAGTAGAGCAACGTCTTTCTCTACATAGGAACCCCCAGAGTTATGCATTTATCCCATCGTTTGATGCAGCTCGGGAGACCGTTTTTGTAAAAAAACCCAGGTTGGTCCTCCAACCACGACGTGACTTCAGAAAGCAAGGCTGCATAATCTGGGAATCGGTTTCCTTTCAAAAACAACTTCATGGCTGGGAAGAGGTGAAAGTCAGAGGGTGAAAGATAAGGAGAGTAGGGAGGATGGGCGAGGATTTATTACATATACGCCCGTGCTTCTGATCTGGCGACATGCGAGTTGTGGACCGGAGCGTTGACCTGCAGTAGGAAGGTACCTTTGCTGATCTTACCCCGCCTCTTGATTTTGATAGATTCCCTTTATTTCCTCAAAAGTGAAGCATAGTAGCCTCGTGTAATTGTGGTTCCCTTTTCCAGGAAATCTGTCATCACTACCCGTCCTGGTCCCTGAAGACTGTGGCATGACCTTGCCATCGGGGGGCTGCACGCTTGCTTCTTTGGAGGTGGTGAGTCCAAGTGCTTCCACTGCATTGACTGGGGTTTGGTCTCTTGATGATAGGGATACACCCAGCTTTCATCCTGTGTAATCAGTCTTTTGAAAAACTTGACTCATCTTTTTTGCCCATATCGAGCACTCGACGCACTCGACGCGTTCATCCTCGAACACTCGACGCATTCTCGCTTCTGGAATTGTGTGAGCATCCTGGAAATCTATCTGCAAACACCTTATGCATATGCAAACGGTCATGAATGATAGTTTCGACAGACCCCATACTAATCTTGACATCTTGAGCTATTTGGCAAATAGTAATGCGTCGATCTTCCAAAACGGTAGCTTCAACTTGACGGGCAGATGTCTCATCAATGGCAGAAGGACCAAGTCTGGAGGCTGTTTCCACAGACTTTTGGCCATGTTTGAATTCATCATGCCACCGTTTTACAAGGTCTTATGATGGGGCATTATCACCATAAGTTTCTTTCATTTCATCAAAAGTCTCCTGTGGTGTGCGCCATTTCAAATACAAAAGCCGGGTCACTGATCGACATACAACAGGCTCCATTTTAAACTTTACTCAGTTCAAACTCCTGTAAAACAGAAATCACAATTAGTTCAGAGCTTTAATTTGCCACATATCCCGTAGAGATATGAACCATTGCATATGCAAAATTTCATCTGGATCAGGCCACTGGAAGTGGGTAAGGGGCATTACTTATTGTACGCCCCTCGTATGATAAAAACGCCTGCACTAACATAATTCCACTGGTAGAAATAGGTCTCATGCTAACGTATTCTACCTAAAAGAATAAATGGTTTTAACTTTTGTCATGTGGAGCAGTTTTCAGTTAATTATCTTATGTCCTTTTTGATACACAAGAAACTGCTCTTCTGGTCACTAAACGTGTAATTCTATCCCCTGCTGGGATGAATGCAGTTGTTGTAGGATGTCTGGTTGGGGTGAGAAACATATACACATTTAATTGCCTTTAAATGAATATCACAACCTGAGGCACAAGTCCGTCCATATAGTTACAGAATTATTGTATATGAAGGTGACAGTTGCATCATTAGTCTGGTCATCTACACTGTTCGGTGTAAGTGAACACTTTCAAAACCGAGTCTTGGAATTTTTCTACTTTGATAATTTGTAGACGAGTTTGGGATGGGGGTGAGCTGAGCGTTTAATCGGGGGATGTTGATGTCTATATCATTGGCTGGTCGTCTTGGGTTTCAATACAGCATCACCATGTAGTTAAGTATAGAATTGTTTTTTCTGAATTGTATTTGATTGTTACCTAATAGTCTTGCCAAACTTTGTAGTGCTTCCGCTGGATTCTTCAATGGAATTGATATTAGCGGTTTTTGATTTATTTGTATTGTCACCGCCTGGCCATATGTAGTGGAATATATCCAATCCAATATTTACTGCAGCATTTTGCCTTCTTTGTGTGAGTATCCTGACTCAAGCCTTAGTAGTGTTTTACTTGCTATAGCAGCTAGCTATTTGTTTTAGATGTGATCTGCGTCTAGTCTAGATGATGATACATCTACTTGTATATTGATTGACGCTTATGCAAAGCAACCGAGAAAGCCAACTTGCTTGCTCGGCTGCTAGCCTCAAACTCTACTTTGGACCCAGCAAACTACTCGCTCCCGATTTTCCTTTGCTGACAGATTAAAAACTAGGTAATTTAAAAATCACCCCATATAGAGTTCAATATATTATAAAAACGTATAGGCACATCAAAAGAATGTGGACCTGATCTAATCCAGGCTGTACTATTAAAAAGATTGCGCCATTGAGTTTGTTCCAGTTCAGTTCAAACTCTTTAACAAATTCCTTAAAGAGTCATGCTTTCCTGCCTGCTGAAAAACTGCTTCTGTTGTGCTAGTTCACAAGAATTCTGACGAAAGAACAGAACCATTAAACTATCGACCCAATAGCCTCCTCCGTCTTTTCGTCAAAATATTTGAGTCCATAATTAATCAGGATCTTGCCTACTAGCTTACATACGGCATAATCACGTTGACACACCGGTTCGCGTCAGATCACCGAAGTTAAGCAACGTTGAGACTGATCCTTACTAAAATGGGTGACCAATTTGAGAAGTCCAGGTGATGTATGTAGGAGGACGTCGATACCTACCTGCAAAAAGTTGCAAAAACCTTACGTCGTCATCTCCCCTAACGGGGATATACATGCGACTGGGGACTGCTTGTGAATTTCATACTCCCATTAAACTTTCTCCTTCGGAGGAAGCCGATTAAACCCTAAATAGGGTTTGTGCTGACTGCACATGCGCACACACTACTAGCTTACAGTGGATAAACTCCTGTCCCACCATCAATATGGATTTATGAAGGCCCGTTCTACTGAAGATATTAAAACTGTGATCTCTAAACATATATACCATACACTGGATACGGTACAAGAGGGGGGCAGTAGCCCGAGATATATCTAACGCTTTTGACGGAGTATGGCACGGTGGTTTTCTCATGAAAATCAGATCCTATGGTATTACTGGACGTATACTCAACCTAAGTAAATCGTTCTTAAATAAGAAAATAATCCAGGCCATCCTCGATGGCCGTACGTGTAAACAATATGATATAAATACGGATGTACATCCGATGTCGATCCTTGGACCGTTATTATTCCTGATATTATAAATGATCGTCCTGATAAAACAGTATTTGAAATGGGTATATTTGCTGAGACACCGTGCTATATGAAAGTCACAAGGGGAAAACGAATGAACACATATCCAAGTCAATGGCGAAACCCCTAGATAGTCTTTTAGTCTTCAGGTGAATTGGGTTAAAATTGGATGGTACCGTTCAATGGTGCGAGGACTAAGCTCGATTTCTTAAATAATTACAAGAAAACTTCTCAACCTCAAATAGCTTTGGTTAGATCCATCACACGAAATTACTCCGTTCAAACTACTCGACATAACGTTGGCAGGGAACATGAATTGGAACACAGATCGAAAGCATATCCAAGGCTGCTGCAAAGTAGGTGGGCTCTCCTCATCGTACTAGAATGTTACTTATCCCTTAAAATGTCATGTACCTCTACAAGGCCACCATTGCTCATGTATGGAGTACTGTTGTCATATCTTGGATTCTGCATCTTTTACTAGTTTCTTATCTATGTACATCGTTCAAAAGAGAGTCGCACACCTGATAGGTTTTGAACTATCATATGTAAGCTTTAATCTGTGTCCGACCGACGAAATGTTGCATCCCTCTGCTTGTTTTACGAATATTTTATGGTGGATGCTCCGACACACTACAAGCCTTTGTGCACACTCGACGTAAATTGTCTCCAAAAACCTTACAAGTACCACAATTCCACCCCTACACAGTAGAGATCCTTAAATGTAAAAAGATCTTCTACTCAAGTATTTTCTTCCCCAAGACTCTTAAACTTTGGATTTCCCTTCAGTGTTCTTGCTTTCCCAACTGTACTGACATGCAGAATTCAGGTTTAATGCTACTAGACATCTTCCTATACAACTTCCGACATAATACCCATGCAACTTATGTCACTAATAGTAGTAGGCCTTTAAATTAAAATGCCACTGTGCCTTGTTTAGGGTGTAAATGTGATAATATATATATATATATATATATATATAAAATTAAAAGATGGGCATACACTTTAAGAAGACACTTATTTTTAAAGTAACATTAAAATGGGAATTTGAAAATTTTGAAGTGTCGAATATGATGATGAAATCATGTTTATTTACTGATTTTTTTTGTAAGTCCGATATTTCGCTAATACATAGGCTCATCAGGGTCGAATGTCCGGTTCGTGAATTTGTTTTTCTTCATTTTGGTGTTATGGCGAAGAGAAGAGAATTTACGTGTTGTTCCGATGATACCAAGTGTATAATGCTCAACTTTCGAGCGGGATTTAAAGTAAAAGATGGTCATACACCTTTTGAAGACACTTATTTTTAAAGTAAAATTAAAATGGGAATTTGAAAACTTTGAAGTGTTGAATATATGATAAAATCATTTTTATTTACTGATTTTTTTTTTGTAAGTCCGATATTTCGCAAATACATAGCCTTTACTTAAACTCCCGCTCGAAACTGGGACATTATACACTTGAAATTACCGGAACAACACGCAAATTCTCTTCTCTTCGCCAGCAAAATAAAGAAAAAGAAAAAAAATCACGAGCCGGACTTTCGACCCTAATGAGGCTATGTATTAGCGAAATATAGAACTTACAAAAAAAATCAGTAAATAAAAATGAGTTTAACTTTATGTAATGTCCAACACTTCAATGTTTTCAAATTCCCATTTTAATTGTATATATATATATATATATATATATATATGTGTGTGTGTGTGTGTGTGTGTGCATATATATATAAATATATATTTATATATATGCATATTATATATATGTATATATTTATACGCATGTATATGTATATATATACACACACATATATATTATGCATATATATAATATGTATATATATGTAAATATATATTTATATTTATATTCATATATATATATATATATATATATATATATATATATTGTTATTAAATCAATATTACATCGAATGTAATCAAGACAATCTCACACGCTATTCCATATTTTAGATGTCATACTTTTAGATGTAAAAATTCTAGTATATATACTTAAATTTATAGTTTTTATATAAGAAGTATTGCAGACAGCGCATAAGCAACGTAATATTAGAAAACACAATTTTAAAACACAATGATAAGTGTTTAATTGATTTTACCGAATCAAAAGACAACAAATCTTTCCACTTGGTCGAAATTATCGCTTTCAGAATGTGAAGACTTACCGATTAAGTAAGGAGGAGTAATGAAGCTTCCGAAAGTAAACTGATGAACCCGTTAAACTTTCTTGGAAAATTAGTCTAAAAGAAACTTATGTATGCATTCTTGTTCTGATGCAATGAATAAAAACAATATTTAAATAATACTAATATATGAATAATCTATACAAGTAAAAATAATTAAGATTTCCCCGTGAATTCTGCAATTACAGGCTCACAGAACATTCCAATGTTTTATTTTTACACGATCTCCACTAACAGCAAATATTAAAGAAAGTTTTTAAAGTGTTCATAACTTCTGTCCCAATTTATACACTATTACATTTAAAACCTAATTATACAGATTATGTAACAGATATTTTATCTGTCCTGCAATTAATTTCCTCCAGGGAACGTATGGATACATTAATTCATAATTATAATTTTCACCGGTATGTTTATTTAGCTTTGTATCTACTATTTAGGAAACTATACTAGCTATAAGATTAAACAATGGTTGGCGAAATGTTGAATGTTTACATATAAATTAATTCGGTTATAGCTGTTCGTTATAACTCATAGTATTAGTACATATAACATTTCACTAAATCTCATATGAAGAACTCATAGGTTTCCAGTGATATTATGTAGGTAATTATACTGTACATCATCTCTCTTTATGATAGTAGATTAAATCATAATAGTGGATTAAATTAGAAATATATTAATTCATATTAATATTTGTGCCTTAGGATAAGGATAACCAATATCGAGTAATTTTTCAATGCCATACTTAAACATTGTTTACATTTCGTTTTAAAAATACTATCATGAAACTATACAAACTGATTATCTCTTATAAATGAAATAAAAACAGAAACAACAAGCATTTAAAAAAAAATTCTATCTCACGTACCTACTTCATATCTCCAATTACCGATAATATGAATGAGACGTATAGATATCCAATACCGCGAGACTTTACTTTTGGAAAGATTGCCGTGCATATATATATATATATATATATATATATATATATATATATATAGAGAGAGAGAGAGAGAGAGAGAGAGAGAGAGAGAGTCTTTGAAGTTTTTAACCTTTAAAACTATACAAAAAAATATTTTTATCATTCGTCAGAAAACCATCTAGTCAGTAAGTTATTAAACCACCTACAATCACTGCATCAATTCGCTCTCGAATTTACTATAGTACCAATAATTTATGTTTCAAGGGATCATCAGTTGTTTAACATGAGACACTGTTTCGGGGATTTAAAAACAAAACAGTATATTACATCATGGCTCCCCAGATGTGTTGATCAAATACCACCATTAATCTTAGGAAGAAGACATGTTACAAACATTTGATCCAATTTCCTATTCTTAATTGCAGTTAATAACCTATATATATATATATATATATATATATATATATATATATATATATATATATATATATATAGGTGTGTGTAAGAACAAGCGATATTTTGTGCTCAAGAATTATTTTCTACATAGTCACCACCCTTCTACATGAATTTTCCCATGAATTCAAATGACACAACTCTAAGGTGCATCTATGGCAGGGGTTCTCATGTCGTCTATATCTGCAAGTAAGAGATACATTTTTTAGGCTATGAATGCATAAGTTCAATCATTGTAATAATTGAGCTTGCAATCTCACTGGATCCATTAGAACGGAATAAAAGGTATATACATTATTTATTCATATATGTGTGTGTTAGTTTGCGTGTTTGTATCGGTATAACGTAAATAAATTCTGATATACAGAATTTGAACTATCAACACATTTAAGGAAATTATTACATTCGTTATTAAACGCTATGGAAAATTGTATAAATGATGTAAATAAACAATGGAATTGAGCATTCACTCCTCACAAAACATTCTTTCACTCTGTTGCAATACATTTTTAATGTCTTTTAAGAAGAGACATATGAAAATATACGAGATAGTTTCTCTCTCTCTCTCTCTCTCTCTCTCTCTCTATATATATATATATATATATATATATAGATAGATATATATATATATAAAGTATTTAAGATATGTCCATTCCCCTTTTCTCTTTATCGAATTCTTGCTTATATGGAAAACACCTACCCGCACTACTAAATATCGACATAAGAACAATTATATACACGAAAAAAAAAACAAAAAAAAACAACAACAAACAGGGTATTTTTGTTTAATTACAAAGTATATGTTGCCAAGTATATCTCTCAGGCGTTCAGTCGATGGTATACCAACGCTGTTTGTTGAAGCAAAAAAAACTGTTTGTTCACCCGGAAAATCGGTCCAACAGGTTCGGCAAAATAGATTTTATGGGAAACGTTCAATAACGAACCCGCCACACGAAAATAGTTATCATTTTCTGTGTACGTCTATTAGTATTTACTTTAGCGAACCTTTTTTGCTAATAAACAAACAGTTACAAAGCAATAAACATTATATTCACGAACTGCTTATGTGATGAAACACTGTCGGATATTGGAAAGACCCTGTGTGTGATGTTTTTTTTACATAGGTGTCACCACTTATCAAGGCCGATCTGCCACTCAAGGATAAGGGTTAAAGTGTGTAGAGTAGTCAAAAGGACAATATAGTAATCAATAGTAATGGAAGTTCGGTAAATTTGTTAACTTAAGTGGAACGGCTCATCAGAAACTTGTTCACGTTGGACTTGAAGACTATCATATTATAGACAGCTGGAAAGCAGGAAAACGGAAGACAATTCCACAGGCGTGCAGTTCTAAGAAAGAAGCTTTGATCATGGAATCTATGTTTAGGTTTAGGCACAGATAAAGAGTGTGGAAAATTATTGATAATGTGTTCAGCTAGTCTAGTGTTTCTTGTGAAAGTTTGACGAGGGGGGACCATAGATTAAAGCTCAGTCGTACACTTTCCCTGAAAATAACGATACATCAGGGACAAACTCGCAACATCTCTTCTGTGAGATAGAGGTTGCAGCGAAGAGAAAAGGACATCTCCCACCAGGCCAGGAAGTCTATTTTGAACCCTATCAATGCAGAACAAGTCTTTTCTAGCAGCTCCTGCCCAGATGTGGCAACAGTATTCCATCCTCGGACGTATCTGGCTCTCATATAGATAGAGAATTGCATCAGCAGTGAGATATCTACTGGATCGATAGAAGGATCCGACCATTTTTCCAGCGGCCTTGGCAACAGATTTGATGTACGTATTCCATTTAAGATCAGGGGTAAAGGTCAAGCCCAGAAGCCTGTCAAAACTTGAGGCCTCCCAAAGACGAGAGTCATTCATTTTAATTGATGCCAGATGGGGATCAGAACGTTGATGTAAAGATAGAAGCTTGGTTTTCTATGCATTAAAAGCAACCAGCCACTCCTTCCCCCATTGTACTACGTGATCAAGATCAGAGGAGAGAGAATCGGAGAGAACTTGGTCGTTTACTGTCTTAGATGCGCTACCATAGATGGTAGTGTCGTTAGAAAAAATGTCTACGAATGATGTAAGGATGTGATTTGGAAGATCATTAATGTAGATCAGGAAAAGGGTTGGGCCCAGGATGAACCCCTGAGGGACTCCAGCATTTATACTGTGAGCTTCCGATTTTTGCCCATCAACTACTACTCTTATGAACCTATCAGAGAGAAATGATTTAATAATTGAGAAGACATTTCCAGCTATACCAGAGCTGGAGATCTTATGAAGTAAACCTTTATGCCATACCCTATCCAAGGTCTTTGATATGTCAAGGGCAATTGCCCTAGAAAGGTTGCCTCTGTCGAGAGATTCGCTAATCCAATGAGATATAACTGTAAGCACATCTGCTGTAGATTTAGCAGAATTGAACCCATATTGTGTGTCACTAAGAAGGTTATTTTTGCTGAGATGGTTGATTACTTCTGTATTTAACACTTTGTTGTAATCGATTAATACGAAGAAGCTCGATGTAAATATTAAAATAAGTCTCTAAGTGTATGCCTCTGAACTGGTATGGAAATCCTAAATCAGAGAATGAATTGAGTATGGCTTAGAGATAAGCAAGTAGAGATGTGTGGCAAATATTGGACGATTTAATCAATGTTATATTTTATTCCTATACACCGTTCATATAATACGTCATTTGTGATAAATATAATGTCTACTTTTGCTAATAATGTAGCCGCATGCAGCATTTATATAGGATGTTAGACGTAAAAATATTTTATTTTATTACATGTATAATTAAAACTTAAAACAGATAAGCCATGCATTAGAGAAGATATAAAAGATGATACAAACTTAGACCATCAGCAATACCAAACTAATAAAATAAATATAACTCAATTAAAAAACATTATATGTAAAATTCCAATGAAAATTGTTTTTAGCAGGAAGCTTCATCATGTTGTTAAGTCTAAGGTCGTTTGTGTCTTTTATCTATTTTATTTTTAGATTATTGTAACATAATATAAAATAAATATAATGATATTTATAAAGTAAACCGGTAATTGAGTCATATTTTCCTCATATTTGAGTAAAAAACGAAGGGATCCCAAAAGCAATGCCTCCTATTTTTATTCCGCTTAATCAGATCAGAGGTGATTGCAAATGGCATTGTTATTATGATTGGACTAATATATGCATGGCCTTAAAATTTGATACCTCGTTTCAAATAGCGAGCGTGAGACTCTAAAATTAACTAGTGTGATGAGCGTTCATCCAAAGCAGACATGCGTGATTGGATTCGTAGAAAATTGCATTAAAAATGGTGATACTGTGCGGAAAAATATATTCAAAAGCATAAAGGGCCAGCTTGTTTTAATGGTACAACGTTCGTCTTCGTAGCGCTTTAACATTTTGAGTTTAAAAAAATAAGAGACTACATTTGGAAGAACCCGCGTATGAATAAGCGTCCGCACGACATTCTTATGAGAGAGTTTAATTTAATCTGATGAATTGACAATGAAATCATCTTAAAATATCACAACAAAAAACAGTAAGCCAATAAATATTTCAAACGACTCATGTGTTAAAAACAGCCAGTTTTCAAATATCAGTCAGAAATACAAACTTTTCAGTATTGTATTTTCACTAAATGACGAATTTTTACTTACATTAATTAAAGAAATCTGAGCTTTTTATTTGCATCTTGAGACTTCTGATTTTTTAATGAAAGAACATTCGGATGAAAAAAATATTTCTCCTCATAGTTCCACAATTTTAAAGAATTTTTCAATTGTATAAATTTGTAATAAAAGAACAGAATAGTTACTAAATTCCTTGACCCCATATTTAGTAAAAGGAATTTTAGTAATGACACTTATTTCGGAATTACCTGTAAACGCTAGAAATACAAAAAATAACAAAATAAATGAGGCATATGTTATAACTTATTTTTGGTCTTCACATCTATTATCGGTCACACAAAATAAAGGTATTAGGGTAAGCGAAATATGATTTAAATTCAATTAATCTCCTTTTATGCCTTTCACAAAGGATCAAATAGAATGTTAAATACTCTTACTATGAATATTGCGTCACTAAACCTGAGACCCAATATCTATTCATATCAATATATCGATTGAATGTTTGCCTGTCTGTACGTTTTTACAAAATAAAAAATGTCTATTGTAAAAAACTAATCGCAAACTGCGTCTATCTGATGGTATTTAAATTATTTTAGCTGTTTTTATTGCCAATTATAAGTTTAATTCTTATTCAACATACATATATTCGTATATATATTCCTGGGCATTTTTGAGGATGTGTGTATCCATGCGTATATACGAATGTAGTTATGTGCATTTTTATAACATTTTTACTATGCACGTCTCTGTATGTGCCTGTGTAAATATATATACAGCAGGCTTCTCAGACATAGGAATTTTGCGACGTATAACACTTAGTCCTCCCCCCTACACACATCTTGAAATTTCAAACTGATATTCAACTTACCTACAAGTATATATATATATATATATATATATATATATATATATATATATATATATATATATATATATATATATATATATATATATATATATTACATATAGATAGACCACGACTTTTTTGTAATTAAACGAGTTCTAAATCTCAGCGAGTTTTTATCGGAATTTACCAAATAATGTTTGTTGCAAAATTGATGATCTTAACCGCATATGGACAAAGTGATATTTGCCCTGGAGGTCGACATTATCATGAGCTTATTTTTGGGCATTTTACAGCCAGAAAATGTTTAAATCATTGTCATTTGTTTTAGTAGTTTTGCATATGAATTACAAAATAACCGATATTTCGTCAACACCACTGACCTTGTTGGAGGTGAGTCTAAATCTTACGTCTATGGTTTCAATTGATCTGAAATAACAGCAAGGGGAGACGTGATTCAAAATATCCTTCATACGTTATATTTCCCCTTTTTTTGTTTTTATACATAAAGTAAATATCGTAGAGCATAAAGATGTTTGTATTCATAATCCTATTCTATTTCCAAAATACGATATAACACATGAGGACATTTAGATTCAAGTCTCTCCTTTCTGTTATTATATAACATTTGGACTATAACGTTAAGTTTTATCTCCACGCCATCAAGATCAGAAGTTTTAATATATATATATATATATATATATATATATATATATATATATATATATATATATATATATATATATTTACGATCCTTCCATTTTCAACGACGAGTACTTTTGCTTGTATATGTATGTATATATATATATATATATATATATATATATATATATATATATATATATATTTGAACAAATAGTTAATAAACATGTTTAAAACACGTTAAAAAAGAGCTAAACACATATTTAATCTGAAAAGGAAACACTTCATAAGTGGATAGTCCTTAATCCGCGGAGTTTCGAAGAAATACTTTCCTTCTCATGAGAGGGTAGGAATTAGTAAACTGCGGGTTCGGATTTTGCATACAAAAGTATTTGATGGTAAGTAAGTCAAAGATCTTACTTGATAACAAAAAGTGAAGCAGAGGGAATATGGTGAAGAAAAGATGATTACACATGAATGGATAGTCTGTTGAAAGGTAAAGTGTCGGATTACCGTAAAATCCAAAAAAAGTAAATCCAAGAAAGTTAATTAAATTTCCATTCGCACACGTAAAATCCAAGGAAATCGCGTAATTGCAACATGGTCCAAAATAATCCGAAATTTGTGGAATAATTCACAAATATGTACAAGGAAAAGGGGAACAACTATTCCAATAATATTAATAAAAGAAAAATTACATATGCGTTTAACACGGCTGCCAAGACAAAGTGTAATTAAGAAAATCAATGAAGAAGGAAGGAAAAAAAAAAAAAAAAAAAAGAATATATATATATAATTATTCACTAGATTAATTATTAAATACCCACATATATTAGTGTGCCATCCTTTCTGGAATCATCACTGCATGGTGTCAGGATGAACATCGGTCACTGTATATATATATATATATATATATATATATATATATATATATATATATATATATATATATGCTTGTTTATTGTTATATAAACATGCTCACATCCCGCTGCTACAAATAGCCACTTGTTTCAATCAAACAACATTGATTGAAACAAGTGGCTATTTGTAGCAGCGGGATGTGAGCATGTTTATATAACAATAAACAAGTATTATCAGTTCTTTTTATTGAGCACTATCTAACAACCTCGTTGAATTCATTAGTCCATTACTTTTGAATATAAAAAACCCGAGTATATATATATATATATATATATATATATATATATATATATATATATATATATATATATGAATATACATATACATAGATATGCATATATATATAAATATATATATATATACAAATATACAAATATACAGTGATAGAACAACGGGCCGCGAAAATTCCATTGTGAGTAAGTTGATAGCGTTTGCTTTTTGTTTTGTTTTTTTTCGCGTGACTTTGTCTCTATGTTCAAACACCGCACGTACATTGCAAACATTTTAAAAGACTTGGAAATTAAGTTTTTTTTTTATTTTTTCCAAATATAGTCTGTAGATTAAAACCTGGCATATAAATGCCTTAATGTTTGTCTTCCTTAACTGAAAGATGCTTCTTTAAAATTATTTTGAAACAGTAAATACTTTAGCGATCAATATAGAATAATATATACTTTGGATTAAGTTAGTGGGTGGAGGCGTGTGAAGCTTCACCCAGGCAAATAAAAAATGAATAGTGTGAAATATTCGTTAATCATCATTCAATCCCGAGCAATGTCGGATCTCCCTGCTAGTATATATATATATATATATATATATATATATATATATATATATATATATATATGATTGCAACGTATTGTCCAACGAATGACACTCCCTCGGTGACATAAAGTCCATGAGCACCCAAATGGCTTGTTTTTGTTTTTTAGTCTTACCATTGAATTCACACGCTCAGGCAGGCATGACACTGAGGACGGTCATTGAAATCAATTATTACATGCATCCAGCATTTCAAGCCTCACGGCGTCACAACTTTTCTATCCCCACAGGACCATTTTTATAGACAAATGCCTGAGGGAGCATCTATACACATATGGTGTTACAGAGTCTTAGCTTTGTAAGACAGCTAAGTCGCTCTCTCTCTCTCGGTTAAAAATGTTACGATCCAGCAACAAATAAGAGCAAGATAGCCAGCAACAAGTTAAACTGCAGACCAGCTGAATGCAGGTACTGGTCCCCGACTTTACTGTTTTTTTTTTTTAATCAGAGATTTCCTTCTAGAAACATTGCCTTCACCACGGCGTGCGGGAGCCCTCGCCATCCCAGCACACACACACATACACACGGACACACATGGTGTTAGTTGGTCATTGACCCTAAAAAGGGTTCATTCGCCTTTTGGAAGGGCTTGTTTTTAATCCTTCAGGGAGACTAGCCACCCTCCTCACCAAACAAGTCTGACGAGGGAACCAGTTTAGTCGCCGGTGACCCGACAATGGGGCATGCAGTAATGAGTTACATGGTACCAGTAGCATATGACATGACCTGACACAAACCCTCTATACTAAGACAAATATTATTTTGGCCCCAACCATATATATATATATATATATATATATATATATATATATATATATATATATATATATAAGTATATATATAAGTATATATATATATAAGTATATATATAAGTATATGTATATGTATATATATAAGTATATATATATAAAATATATATAAGTATATATATAAGTATATATATATACTTATATATATATATAAAGAGAAAGAGAAAGAAAGAATCGAGAGAGAGAACACGATGATTACATACATAAAACATAAGGCATAGATTATATGAAAAAAAAATTAGCAAATATTGAGCGTAAGTATTTTTGACAATATAGAGAATTGAGAACATCAGCAGACATCAAAAAGGTATTTCCGTGCAACAAGAATTATTCGTGTCATTAAGTTCGCCAAAAAGATTAGGTTTCTTAAAAAAGAGAAAAATGAGTTCACTCCCCCCATATATATATATATATATATATATATATATATATATATATATATATATATATACATGTATATATATATATGTGTATATATATAATATAATGCTGAATGTCTGTCTGTGTGTGCGCGCACGGGCGTGTGTGTGTCTGGTCACGAATAGGCTCCTATATAATTGACTATTTTAAAGAAACTGATTAAATATAATGATAGAAGATGTATCGAGACACATGAAGGGGTATGTTTGATCTGGCAGAACGGTAGTTCATTAAAATTGCGGGGTCTGCGCTCGCGCCTGGTTCACAAATATGGAAAAAAAAAAAACCTTTACAAGTGCTTCTGATATAATTGTACAAAAGAATATTTTGATAAGTATGTGTTAACTTCAATAGGGATGGTATAATAAAATTGTGGGAGCTGCGTTCGCGCCTGGCCTCCATATAATGGAAATAGGCACACACTTTAATAAAGACTTTTCATATCAATCTACGTAAGTGTACTTTGATAATTATGTTTCAGTTTGAAGAAATATGGTATAATAAAATTATGGGGGATTCGTTCGCCCCTGACCTCCATAGAATGGAAATATGTCACAAAGTTTAACAAGGTTTTTTAATATAGATCCACAGAATATTGTGATAAGTGTTTCAGTGATAACAGGTTTGGTATAAAAATTATGGGGCTTATCTATTTTATTTTTACTTTCATCATATTTTACTTTCGTTTCGATACCCCCAAATTGAACTTAAATTTACAACCGTTCCTTTTCATAACCTATCATACATTCATAAATAAGAGTCCATTTTCTGTAGGCTGTTTTTGAACCCAGTCAACGACGGGTAGTATATATATATATATATATATATATATATATATGGATTCGTTTTTCTTTTCTATGTACTGATATTACCATTAAAACCCATCTTTTCTTTGAGTATTTATTTGCTTTCCCATCGAAGCAAAATTTGACACGAGGTCGTTTGTAATGTGGAGTTAAACCAGCTCCCCGAAATAAAGGGGAAAGGGCACTCTGGTTCGAACCGAAAATAATAATTGTCCAAGTATAGATAGTTTCCCCTCCATTGACCGGGACAAATTACCTTAAGTGCAGTACCTGCAGAAGATATACTACACTTTGATCCCGGCCCGAAAGCCAGGAACAACAGAAAAAAAGGCAACCCTCTTTTCTATTTGTTTAAAAAGAAAATACAATGTTCTTATATATGGGTTGTGGAATTGCATTCACTAGCTAAAACTCTAGCTAATTTGCATATTCTTTTAGACATTCATTTTAATAAATTCCCTATAAGTGAACTCGGTTTTCTAATGTGATAATCATATTTAGTTAACTATTACGTGTAATTATATTCATACAGATATTCTACATGAATACTTGCAAATTTTTTGTTTAACAAATTTTGCCTACCGAACTCCTCCTAGGATGTTTGGGCTACAGACACGAACATTTATATATAAGCCATTTTAATCCATGCAAGTTTTATATTTGGGTTTTAGCCTTAAAAAATCTGTGCAAAAGTATGAAAATAAAATAAATTGAAATTTGCTAGGTGAAGGTCGAACGCCGGCATTACGAATCTATGAAGTATTAGCTGTTGGTTCATGTTAGCCTAGCAGTAAACATGTTTGCATAGCCTAGTCATTGAGGGCAGATGCAAAATAAATCGTGAGCTGAACGTTACGGTTTCGATTCTCAGTGGTGGCACATGCGTCGTTTTTTATGTACTTTTTAAATCATTACTATATATTTCATCAAATCTATCTATCTATCTATAAAAGTGAAAATGCATATCGCTCTTTTCTCTATGGTAGTTAAGGAAAATATTATACAGAAAGGCATTACTTTACATATTCAAACATTTTAATATATACATATGAACATAAACTTATGAGCAATACATAGGACCCGGGCAAACCCGGGCAAACCCGGGCGGAAGTTCTAGTATATATATATATATATATATATATATATATATATATATATATATATATATATATATATATATAAAATAAAGATATTTATGTCTCGGCAGTAGAGTGAAAAGCATATCTTATTTTTCTTTTATTAATATTATTGGAATGTTCCCCTTTTACAATTGTACACATTTTTGTGAATTATTCCATGGATTTAAGACTTTGGATTATGTTGGACCATCATCCAATCATGGGATTTCCTTGGATTTTACTTTTAACTTTATTGCAGTTATATATTTG
>NC_136497.1:32675600-32878100 GCF_053919585.1 Euprymna scolopes
GGAGGTATAATTTACATGGGTCATCTAAATGTCTGTCTGTGGTAGCTTGTCTCATTATTTTCCATTCGACTACCGGCGAATGTTCGCTTTCTTTGAGTTCCCAGTATTTATTCGCTAGTGTTGTTTTTATACGGTGTTTTTTTTATTTTTGAATGTGCTTTTGTGGTCATAGTATCGGGTTTTGAAATCTAAGGAAGTCATGCCTATGTAATATTTCTTGTTATTCGGGTTTTCTTTCGTAAATATTGTTGCTTGATAAACTACGCTTTTTGTTAGACATTTATTTTGGACTGGGCAAAGTGTGCGGTGTCTACAATTGCATTTATCTTGTTCGTTATTAGTATTTTTATTTATGGTATGGTTGTTCTTGTCCGGGGTTTGTTTGTTATTATTATTATTATTATTATTATTATTATTATTATTATTATTATTATTATTATTTCTGCTAGTGTTGGTTTTATTTCTGTCATGGTGTCTACTTTTTTATTTTTTATTTTGTTATTGTTTACATTGTTTTCATTTAGTATTTTGTTATTATGTGCCTTAATTATCATCTCTAAATTTTCGCAACAACTGTAAGATAACTTCAAGGTATTTTTATTGAAGATTTTGTGTAAGGGGTTGGTTGCGGGAAGGTGTTTTTCAATAAGATCTAGAAATTTCTTGCCAAGTTTTGACGATTCAAAAGAATCAGGATAACGAACAAATGCTTTATTTAACTGTTTTAATATTTTATTTTTATCACCACCTTGTTTTATCATCCTTATTACTAAACTAGAAACTGGTGGTATAAAGTATGTTAGTTTTAAAGTAACGCGAGCTATTCTCAAAAACTCTGACATAATGGTTCCATAAAACATAAAAACAGGGCAGGTGCTATCTTTATGGGGCATACGCACTATTTTAAAGGGGAAATCTTTTCTTTTATCAAATATTTTATAAAAAAAAATCCCATCCTCAATTTGTATATCTAAATCCAGAAATGTAGCTGTTGTCCTCTATGTTCACGATTCAATTTTAATTCGTTTGGATATATAAGAGTTTATTTTTTTCGAATACATCATTATCGTTTATACATATAAGGCCATCTATAAATCTCCTACATCCATGAAAGTTATATGTTTTAGATATATCTGTTTTTAATAGTGATGACATATATATATATATATATATATATATATATATATATATATATATATATATATATATTATGTATTTTTTCGCAGTCATAGTATTTTATCTGTATGTTTACTTAGTACGTATTACAGTTGTTTCATTGAATAGCAGAGTTCACCCAACAAATTATCAGTAAGGCTAAGACAAGAACATAGTATTTCCTTATTTTGATTCTCAGGTATACATCCAGTATATATATATATATATATATATATATATATATATATATATATATATATATATATATATCTTATATGATTTTATGTACAGCCATGTGAATCTCGGTTGATTAATTGTGTCTAAGTGAGTAGTGTACTCGAGAGTAAACACAATGATAAGAATATGCTGTTGTCATAGCCCTACTTAACAGATAGAAATATGTGTTCTTCAGAAAAAAAGTAACAAAGTTTTCCTTTTTCGTTGTATATATATATATATATATATATATATATATATATATATTATATATATTTTTTAACATATGCTATTTATTTAACATATTAGATTCATGAATAACTGCATAACACTTTCGTACATCCTTCTGACTTGCCATGTATAGCTTATACTAGTTACATAATCTCGCACAAGATGTATTCAATATTAAGATTTTATTGACAGCAAGCCGTCTGATACGACAAGTTTATGTTAAAATGTTGGGCATATGTCAAAACAATAATACGGCAAACACATCCTATATCAAAAATTATGGTATATATCGCTTAATTTGATGATTATCCTTTGTCGTAGTAAGAACAATCTTACCAGAAACTAGTGTTATTTTTAACTACGTTAATTTAACGTTCGTCTACAAAATAAATGCACAGTATCTTACAATGACATCCCTTGAGTTTAATACATGAATGGAACGAATAAAACAGAGATTAATACAAGAGGAAATAATTTAAAAAATACAATTCATTATAACAAAAGTGATTACTTGAACAGCTTTGGTTCAAATATAATCTCGTTGTAGTTCTCATAAAAGCTAATTATGAAAGATAACTGAGTCATAATATTGTAGAAAACAGTACAACTTTGTATCATTCAGTTTAATTCATAAAGTCATGAGTAAAATATTTTTTCTGTGCCTCCGTGTATGCATATATACAAACACAGGGTTATTAAAATTGATACAATCCGACGATATGAAATTTAAAATGGTGGCGGAGAGAAATAGAGGCTGGACGTTTCGCCCGTCCTAGGCGGGCTTTTTTGATCATCCCTCTTGAGAAGGCTTGCATAATACGCGCGAAATATCTCTCTGCCCCAATTTTAATATATATATATATATATATATATATATATATATATATATATACATATGTATATATTATAGGTATACATACGCAACCGAACACACATATGTATATGTATACATATATATATATATATATATTCATTCACGTACAGTACTGTACACGTTTTCCCAGCCGTGGATCAAACATACAACAATCGCATTGACAGTCGGTGGCTGTAACCAACGGACCAAGAATCAGTGCCCGTAAATATTTCTTCTCAAAGGCCTCTTAAATTAGCATTTGCCCGTCGCAAAGTGTTCGAACTTTTGGTTTGTTTACAAACAAGCAGTGGGCTTCGTTTAATTTCTTAAATAGGCGTCGGGTGAAAATGTATTTATAAAGTTATAAAGTGATATATATATATATGTATATATATATATATATATATATATATATATATATATATGTATGTATATATATATATATATATATATATATATATATATATATATATATATATATATGTTCAATATTCCACGGATAACACATTCCACGGATAACACATGACAAATATAATAGATAGAGAAATACCTTTGTCCTTAGAATTATTTCTATATTGAATTCTTTAGGCTTAAATCTTTATTACGGTGTGGTCTATGGTAGACATTATCTTTACTTAATACGCTCACGAGGCTTGTTTTACAAAGCTTTCCTGCAACGTTTCTTAAACTATAATCGTCTTTATCTGTAGCACATGTGAACAACATTTGAGCCGCCATTACATTTATGGCAACTTTCATGCGTTTGATTGCTAGTGTAATAACATAATTGCAACTTGAAATGCGCGGTGTATTTAATATTTTTATAAGGCTTACATTGTTACTCGCCTTTCTAGATTACTACCTGCTGTGATATATAAATTCCAATGTATTGTTTACTCTAATTTTGGTAGGAATAAAAACACACTTTAAAGAACATATGATTTTTAAACACTTCACACATATATTATCTAATTCCGCTTTATTTGTGAACAGAAGGCAGGAGTAAATGATAGTTACCTAAAATAAGTACAAAACTCATATACTGAATAAAAAAACGAGAATACTGCGCAATAAACATGTTTCTGATATCTCTTATCCCTGGGCTCAACCTCACCAATCCAATCAAGGATTGCGCACAAATCTCGATGTTGCTCACCTGATATCATATTCACCGATCACATCAGATTTTCGCTCTCATGATAAAATCGTTGTCTGAATAACAATTTTATTTAATCGACTCTATCTTTTTTGTCACCGCTTCTTAAAGTCATTTGAAAGTAAGGGTTATATACAAAATTCCTAATACAGACACAAACATTTCTCGAGTTGAGAACAAATGTTGAAGCTTGGTTTGCATTGTTTCATATTTCACTAGACATCATCGTTCTTTTATCTCTCTCTCTCTCTCTCTCGCTCTCTTTTTCTTTCAATTGAATTAAAAATAACTGCCAACATACTAAGGAGAATTGGGATCCAAAGAATACATTAAACAATACCTTGCATTACACTCAGAAAACAACTGATATATTATGAACATTCTCGGGAAGGGCGTCATACGCTTAATCAAGAATTAGAGACAAGTTTAAGTAGGCTTTGGTAGTTCTAATCAGATAGTGTGAATAAATATATATTAATGACTAGTAACTTAAATAGAAATACAGCAAAAAAAAGAAAGAAATTACTTCATATGATTTAATGAAAACTGAACTATGAGCAATACAATAATAAATAAATCTAAAAAAAATGTGTACAGCCACTACCACTGCTCAATATTATATTAACCGATCGTCATGTACTAATATATAGTGAAAAACTTAGGAGAAAAACAAACAGGAAGAGAAATCACTGCATATAGATTTACTAATAGAAATAAAGAAACTTAGTTACTGGATAGGCTACCGATAGGAATTGACGAAAAATCAATTTGCATAAAACATATTTATTTTGTAAGATTTAGTAACGCTAGTAGAAATTGTTTATATTTTCTGGAGATATATTGTCACTCAGACTCCAGGGAAAATTTCAAGTGAACAATCATTAACACTGATTTATTTGAGAACTTCGAAGCTGTAAACAATAATCAAGATATTTTGGAAAATGTTAGCATCGTGTCTCATTTATAATGGCGTCTAGAATAATTGCTCATTTTTATAAAATGTTAATTAGTTTTATACTAAAAAGTTTTTTTACAAATACGAATAATAGAGGTATAACATTATCT
This sequence comes from Euprymna scolopes, assembly GCF_053919585.1. NCBI lineage: Eukaryota > Metazoa > Mollusca > Cephalopoda > Sepiida > Sepiolidae > Euprymna > Euprymna scolopes. Next base: position 32,680,277 of record NC_136497.1, read on the forward strand.
TTTAAAATGAAATAAAAAAAAGAACATTTAAAGTAATATCTTTTCAATTTATCGATTGATACCGGAAATATTGATGAAAGTAACACGTGATTATAAAAGCTTTTTGCCAATTCCACTACAAATTGCCCGTGACAGAATCACAGTTCGTGTTATTTGCATAATAGAAGACAGATTTTAATTCATCTCTTTCGTAATGGTGGACAATGACTTCCGGTTTCATTTTTTCGCGGTTGATGGGAACTATTTTCTTTTAGATTCGCAAATAAGATAAAAGGCGAGAAATTCACGCAGTGCAAATAGTTCGATAGATTTATGCATTTTTTAAAATGTCCATAAATAGATTAAAACCTATTTTAAAATGCTAATAAAAATTCAAGGGAACACATATTTAACTATAATGATTTTTTAAAAGTATTAATATTCAAATAACCGTTATTTATCAATAGTATATTCCCTTTTAATCTAAACGTTTTAATCATCTTAAAAATATTAATGCGCTTCAACAAGGAGCAATTTATATTTTCATTAATAGCGAATAATAAAACTGAAAGTTCCGATTTAAAATAATACAGGTCAATCATCATATCTTGTCGCTCCATCTCTTCAACTAGCGGCGTGCGGTTTCATTACCAACACTGAGGTCTTCGTCCGTGCAGTTGGGCCCCAGTGGGCAAGATGTTAAAATGTGCTCGATGGTCTGAACTTAGGCACCACAGGGGCATTAAGCAGTTGTAGAGTAACCCCACATGAGGAGGTTGTCGCCAGTTTTTGCAACTTTTGCCCTTGCCCTATTGAGAGTGACCATCTCCGAACGGGACAGGTGTGTGCCAGGTGGTAAGGCTTCACTGGACTCTGGCAGTGCTAGATTTGTACACTGATTGTCTACCTCTCTCCACATCTGCAGCCGGTAAGAGGATGTAGGAGTGTCCGGTAGTTCCTCCAATGTGGCAAAGCTTCGCCGGGACACAAGTCGTCTAGCCACCTCCGAGTAGCCATAGTGAGGGTGTCTGGGGTCTTCGAGTTGTTTAGTACGCTCAACTCACGCAATTATATCCCGGTGGAATTTAGGTAGTGGTATGCCACTTAATCGGTATATGGCTGGTAGAGGTGTGCTTTTTAAGTTTCCGGTTATGATCCGGCAAGGTTTGTGGAGATCTGCGTCAATGCGGTGAGCATGGGCTGAGCGAGACCATACTGCAGCGCCATATTCAGCCGTGGAGCAACATAGGGCTAATGATGTTGTCCTTAGCGTGTGTGGGTCTGCTCCCCAACTCGAGTAAGCCAGTACGTTGACTAAGTTAATTCGAGGCGCGATCTTCTTTCGGAGCTTTTCTATGTGTGTCTTGAAGGAGAGAGTTCGGCCCAGTGTAATGCCAAGGTAGAATGGATATGGTTCATTTACTAGCTCCTTACCTTCCCATTGGATCTTCAGCTTCCTGTTGGCTAACATATATGTATAGCTATTACTATTATATATATATATATATATATATATATATATATATATATATATATATAATAGTATTGGATCTTCAGCATCCTGTTGGCTATGTGGTTGTTAAGGTGGAAACTACAAACTTTTGTTTTCCCAGGATTGTGATTGAGGAACCATTCCTTATAGTAGGAGGCTAGGGGTTTTAAGGCATTGGAGATTCTTTTCTCAATTGCTTCAAAGCTCTTGTCTTGTGTCGCAAGACACGTGTCATCTGCATAGATGAATCTACGGATGTCTGTAAATTCTGGTAGGTCATTTGTATAGATGTTAAGCTTCGAATAAAGATCAATTCATGATCCGAAGCTGAGGCATTATTAGAGCTAGGTCAACAGCGTATTCTTTTCATTGTATTGACTCTCGAATGTGTATCCGTTGATATCTTTTACGCTTTTAGATAGAGTGATGTGGTTCTCGATTGATTACTTGTTCCTAACTGTGCCGGAAAGCCAAAACAATGTTAAGAATATGCTGCTGTCATAGCCCTATATATTACTACAAATCGATATAATTATAAAACTCCAATTACCTTATAGATGGAATTATAACCCAACATCCGGTTTACGACTTCCGGTTCCGCATTCGTACAGAAACAAATAATCAACGTGACAATAAAACCTATTGTTTTACTGTGTACGTTTTTAGCGTCCCAATTGTTCTTTACGCGTTTAAATTATCCAAATAAACAAGTTTTAATACGTTCTGCATGTTTTTTACATCGTTCATTTCCATAGTACGTTTAAGTTATTTCAACGAAATTTTCTTACGAATAAATCTACTTTAACCTGGCATCTGCCATCAATTGGGATGGATGGATCTCGTCTGGGAGAGACCCCGTGTTTTGACAAGTTCTGGGTTTGTACCTTTACTCCTGATATGAAATGGAACACGTACATCAAGTCTGTTTCCAAGGTCGCTGGAAAGATGGTGGGATCCTTCTACCGCTCCAGAAGATATCTCACTACTGATGCAATTCTCTATCTATATAAAAGCCAAGTACGTCCAAGGACGGAATACTGCTGCCATATCTGGGCAGGAGCTGCTAAAAACAGCCTATCCTACCGTGACAGAGTACAAAATAGACTTCGTGGCTTAGTGGGGGATGCCCTTTTCTCTATCCTGCAACCTCTCTCCCACAGAAGAGATGTTGCGAGCCTATCCTTGTTTTATCGTTATTTCCATGGCAGGTGCACGTCTGAACTCCAATCTCTGGTCCCCCTTTACAAATTTTTCTCGAAAAAAACCCGTCCAGCTGAATCCACTGTGAAAAATTTCCCCCACTCTATATCTGTGCCTAAATCAAAACGTGGATTCCATGAACAAAGTTCTTTCTTAGAACAGCACGCCTGTGGAACTCTGTTCCGTATGCCTGCTTCCCACCGGACTAAAATTTGGATGTCTTCAAGTCCAACGTTAAAAAATTCCTAATGAACCGCCCCCTTAAGTAGACACTTCATCAAATCTCCACACTATCGTAATGTACTTGCAATAACCCTTATCCATGAGTGGCTTCCGGACCTTGATAAGTGGTGACCACCGTGTAAAAAAAAGAAACTGTTGACAACCATAAGAGCATTTTACAACGGCGATGTTATCACCGCCTTCCCTTTTTTAAAATGTATTACTCATTTTTAAGACACCTTTCTTAAAAACATTCATATATTTTCTTCTGCACCACCAACATAAATAAATAACCCCGAATTTTTATTTTTAAATTTATGTTACAAATAAATAATCAACGCGACTATAAAACGCATTTTTTATGTGTACGTTTTCAGCGTCCCAATTGTTTTTTTCGCCGTTGAACCTGTACAATTCACACTATTTCCTTGTATTTTTCATTTCCTTTATTTTCAATTTTTTCAACGGATTATACCCCTTTTTTATTTAATCTTAGACAAATAATGTTAAAACCTTTATAGTCACATGTGTTTAGTATTAATTAGCTGTTGCTGTTTGTTCTTCAAGTCTTCCTTTTCTTTTTAACTTTTCCACCGATAGTATTAAATTAAATTCCAGTTTTATGGCGGTTTTGAATGTTTTAAACAAAACAATTACGACCTTTTTTACCTCACCTTTTTAACTATTGTAATTAGTTGCGATGTGTCCAGAAAACGTCCCTGGCCTACCCCGTCACCTCACTACATAAACGATTACCTTCGCCGAGATTTGGGAGATCGAGCTGAGTTTTCAGAGAATCAAATAAAATCGAAGGTTGTCACTCCTATCTTCCTGGCATCCTTTCACCGCCATTTCGAGAGGGAGAAATCAATCTATTTTTATATTCTTTTTTGCTCAGTGCAGTCTGGCAAAATACGGACAATTGTATATATGTTGTACATCCATCCTGAATAAACCGATAGAATCGATAATCGACACTGTCTTGCTTTTGTGTGCATGTGATTGATTCCATTCAGAGTGACATATCGAGGAAACAGCGGCATATCAACCCTAAGCTGAAATTGCCTCCGACCAAACCGATCAACTACTACCCTGCGATACGTTGCGGAGGATCTCATGCGAAGGGCGAGCACGGGCCACATTTGGGTGACCCGTGCCGGGGATAACTTCACATGTGAAGGTGGTTTACAAGTATAGAAATACACACGGAATATTTTCGAAACAAACACACGGCAAAAAAATAAATACACCAAATAAAAATAACAAACACCATATCGTATTGTGACTAAATATATATGTTTGGTTTATATTTTTCTAGAAATTTTTACATTTATCAAAACGATTTTTACAAGAAAGATTTTCTCATTAATGCTTTTTGTTCAATTTTTTTTTGTTGTTTTACAAAAGATAAAAAATTGTTACGAAAACATTTGATTGTTAGATAAGCCAGCGTGTGCGACAAAGTGGAAATATATGTTTGCTGCTGAGCCTTCGAAGTGAGTGAGAGAGAAAGACAGAAAACGAGAGAGTTGGGAAGAATGTATACAGCGAGAGACGCCAGTAGATCGCGCTGGTTTAAAAAAAAAGTATGTTTAAAAAAAGCATGTTTAAATAAAGTATGTTTAAATAAAGTATGTTTAAATAAATAACGTAAATAAACTTTACTATGTTTGTAAAAGTATAATAATTTACTCTACAAGCAGACAATTTACCCATAGGGCAAAAGTAGGCAACATTGAGATGCCATGTTTTAAAAGTTTATTGCCGTTCACTTAGCATGCTAATACCGTTATTTCGGAATATAGGCATGGCTGGAAATCATCAAATCAGAAGGAGAAGAATTATTCTGGTAAGACTTTATTAGCTTTGTAACGGAAAAAGCAAAGATGTTGTTATGTCAATGAGCGTTTTATCTAGTTACGAAAGGTGAACCCCTATATTCGGGATAAAGTGCTGAACACCTCCTGGTGATGGCTCGGAGTGGTAGGAGTACTTCTTATTTAGAGGAAAAATAGGAACTACTTCTTCTAAAAGTGGATGCAATTGTGATGATGTTGCTCCTATGAATTAATGTAGGATTTTACAACGACTAAATGTGTGTAAAATTGCGTTTTAAATTTACATATGATAGTGGTTAATAGCCTAAACATTATACATTTTTATGTGACGCCCGTTGTTGGAAACTTACAGTTCTTTGCTCCAGAGGGTGACTTCTGCAATCAAAATATTATATAGGAGATGAAAATATGTTTGCAATACACACAAACATATATGTTGTGTAGTTTATACTTACTCAATCGTTTTTATTTATTCTTATCTAGTCGTGCGTTTCTAGCTGCATATTTTACGGACTATTGTCCGTATATTCTTTTATGTCTACTTTAACGACCCCTGCCCCGTCTAGTGGTCATCACTGCGTGTGTGTCATGCATATAATGCACATTACATTTATAACGACAAAACTGTTGCTTAGTAGCCTTCTCCATTTTGGCTGCTGCCTATGGGATACAACAATCTAGGGTAGCTGGGTTTTGCTATAACAAGCACGTATGCAAAACACAAACACCAGTGTATGTTTTTATATATTTATTTGTTTCATTCCCAGGCTTCTCGTCTTACACGCAGTGTAATTGACGATCTCGGACTTGTGTCATTTCTGTGCATGCATTTGGAGACTGTCGCGCCCATATGTGTGGACAAGTATTACCCATCTTGCTAATTCGCCGCATCAAATCCAAGTAAACTAACCTTTACTCAACTTATTCAAACCGGAACACCTGACACGTCGGGTCGAGTCCTCCTTCGAATACTTCTTGCGCAAACTGACCGGTCAACCATGTTTGATATATGTCACAACGTGAGGATTTGACATTTTTTTAGCCTATATGCACGCCACGATTTCCGTTATTTACTATACTAGAGAGATAGATAATTAGATAAATTGATAAATAGATAGAAAAATAGGTAGCTGAATAAATGCTTTCTACCGGCTTTCCCCGGAGTTACCTAATATATATATATATATATATATATATATATATATATATATATATATATATACTAGCTGTACCCTGCCACGCGTTGCAGTGGCTCAATTTGGTGTAATGGAAAAATTTAATAAAAGAGAAAATGCATGTTTCTTATATTAGTACAGCAATCCACTGCAAAAAGTGAAAAAGAAGGCGAAACTGAAAAAAATGGTACTCTTGCAGAATTTGATCTGGATCCTCGAGAGTTTCTGTCAATCATTCATGTTTTGGACTTGACCAACAATCAGTGGATGAAGCCGAACGTAGCAAAAATGTGGAAACGCTAAATGCTTTTTTTGTTGTTGTTTTAAAAAATGTGATTTAGTAATTAATGTTTGGTTGATGGTGGGGGGGGGAAGGGGTTATTATACACAGATTCGAAAAAGTCGTCCAAAAACAAATAAATGAAAGCAAAGGTAAGGTAATTTGCGTTTCTACCTAATTGGATAATTGTTTAGTGTTTTTATGTAATGTAAAATGTTTAACTGGCTCAAAAAACAGAAATGGTCGCGAATTCTGTTGAATACGTTTAGTTTGGGAAAGTAAGTTGAAAACTGAAAACTATACAAAACAGGGTCTGAAACTCACCGAACATATGTTACCATGACATAGGCTGGCATAATGGATAGGTTTCTGACAGTATTTTGTATAGTTTTTTTTAGTTTTAACTCACTTTCTCTAACTTAAAGTAATCAACAGTGTCCACCACCATTTGTAGCTTTCAAATACACCAATAAACACTGTTTTTCGAGCCGACTAAACGTTACATTAAATGAAAAGGGTTTATATTACTAAACACAGATACAAAGAAGTTGTCAAAAAATAAATATATAACAAATAAATGTTATCAAAGGCAAGAAAAGTAAGTGTTCTACCTAACTGGATAAGATTTTAGTGTTTTTATGTAATGTATAATCGGTTAAAAAACATTCAATGTTTATCGGTATATCTGAAAAATACAAATGGCGGCAGACTGTATCGAACGCGTTAAGTTTGGGGGCATTTTGGGAAAATGAGTTTAAACTAAAAATACTGTTAGGAACTCACTCAATATATGTTACCATGATGTAGGCTGGCATATAATCGGTGATTTTAAACTTTTGCTCGTTACACGTGACGACTTTTAAAAATCCTTTGTAGTGATTACCTGGTTTGAGGATATTTGTACAACTAAACGGCAAATCTGCTAAAAAAAAATCCGGTATTATTTTACTTTAAGGCCCGTTTCACGTTCATATATAACGAAATATTTTATTGTAGATTTCGGTGTGCTAAAAACGAATCTGCAAACCGTTTTCATAGCAAAAAAAAAGTTTTCTAGACATTCATGAAATTACTTTTTCGAAAAGTGGGTGATCACTTTTCAATGTAAATTTAACTTAGAATGAGCACCCACGTTCTGGCCACCTGGCTAAAAAGTTTTTTGTTTGATTTCTTTTGCATGGTTATAACCCCTGAACTCTGGGACTATTTTCCATTTAACAGCCGTAGCCTTCGTTTACGCTATGCGTAAGCATAAACGAAAGCTGTTTAGCCAATAAACATGGGAAAAAAATCCCCCCTCTCTCAGGTGGCTAGAAAGTGGGTGCTCATTTTAAGTTAAATTTACATGGAAAAGTGATCGCCACTTTTTCGAAAAAGTAATTTCTTCATATCATAAAAACTATTTTTTGTGACGGAAACGGTTTGCAGATTCGTTTTTAGCACACCAAAATCTACAAAAAAAAATTTGTTCTTTACGAGCGTGAGACGCACACCCCTTAATGGAAAATTATATTAAAAATCCGGGGGAAAATATTTTTCAATAAAAACAGCAAATGAATTCGATAGAAAAAAAATGGATGCTTTTTTTTTTTCTTTCTGTGTGTTTCTTGGCTAAAAAGTCTTTTTGTTTGATTTCTTTTGCATGGTATTAACCCCTGAACTCTGGGACTATTTTCCATTTCACAGACGAAGCCTTTGTTTATGCTATGCGTGAGCATAAACGAAAACTGTTAAATATGCATTCGCGTACCAAACTGCCTTGTCAAAAAAACCTTTAAGCCAATAAACACGAAAATAAATGCCCCTTCCTCAGGTGGCCAGAAAGTGGGTGCTCATTTTAAGTTAAATTTAGATGGAAAAGTTATCACCCACTTTTCGGAAAAAAAATTCTTTAGATCATGAAAACTATTTTGATACTCCTTGGGCGTTGAGTTCCATGGCGACCCGCAGAATTATTTAATGGTCGTTCCCTTAGTACCCCCCTAGTCAAGGCTAACGCATGCGCACGTAACATTTTTTTTTGATTTATTTACTTACGTGGTGGAGTTTCTATACTGATAGGCTTTTTGAAATTTTTTCACTGGATTATTATTGATTGAACACTAACCAGATTATGAAAAAAAATTGAAAAAAAAATCATTTCAACATTTGAAAGGGATACTCACTTTTTAGTTACCACGTTCTGGTAAATCGGTCACTTTTTATTTATTTATTTTTTTTTTCTAAATACGGAAGTGTCTTTGGGAGATATAAAATGGTCGCATGTTGACGAAGCAATGTATCGGGAGGCGTACGGGATTAAAAATTATTGGTAAATTTTTAGATTAGGTCCACCTCAATTTTCTTTTAAATGACGACTTGAAATGGTTTTCGACTATGCTGAATACGAAAATCGCATCGAAATTTTGCAGACATAAGTAGTTATCAAGATATAAAAAGTTGTATTATGCATTGTAATCTTTGGCGGCCATCTTTTTTACGTGTGTGTATTTGTTTATGGCGCGTGTGCACGTAAAAAGATGGCCGCCGAAGAATACAATGCATAATACAACTATTTATTTCCGCAAAATTTCAATGTAATTTGCGTGTTCAGCATACTCGGAAACCTATAAATGTCGTCATTGAAAGGAAAATTGTGGAGGTGGACCTAATCTAAAAAAATACCAAATTATTAAACATTTCTCCAGCATGTTAGTGAAATTTATAATACTTTAAAAAAATTAAAAAGAAACAAAACAAAAGTTTTGAAAAAAAAACACCTTTCATAAAACAATTTAAAAAGAAACACAAACTGACTAAATAAGTTAAAAAAAAATAATTAAAAATCTCGAAACTTTATTTTCATGAAAACAATAAAAAGTCCTGTTCTCTCTATTTTTTTTTCTTTGAGAAACAAATATATTTCTGACTTACAAATGCGGTAGAGACTCATTATTTTTACTTTATATGGTTTTGATATACCGCGTTTTTATTGCTTACAAAATGGGTGACTGATTTATCAGAACGTTGTAACTAAAAACTTTCAAATGTCGAAATAATGAATTCTTTTTTACATTTTTTTAATAATCTGTTTAATTAGTGTCCAATCAATAATAATCGAGTGAAAAAAAATTCCAAAAACCTATAAGTATAGAAATTAAGCATGGGAGTATACAACAACGTCGCCTTCGCACTTTTACAAACATTTTTTTAAAAAAGTAACTAAACCATTTATTGATAATTTGTCACGTGTACAAACATTTATTTATTTACGTAGGCTTAACTCCTTTCATGAATAAGAAAAGTTTTACTCTTTTAGAATAATAAAAGGAAAAAGTTACTGAACATTTATAAAAGGACTTATTTTCATGAAGGTCAGAGGAATAGTTGGCCGGAAATTCGTGATACAACAACTAATAATGATGAGAATAATTGTCCGCAGTAAATAAAAATGGTGCTAATGCAGAGAGCGATTCGCGCTATTTTTTAAATCATATTTCCACGTTTAAATAACGTTTTACTATATGTTTTTTTTATTTATTCAATTGTAAGGTTAAAGTACAGAATAGGTACAAAACATCCTTACCTCCCCATGTTAAGAATGACTTTTTAAATAATAACATTATTTCAGCACGGATCACTCTCTGCATGAGTAATCTTATATAGAAAAACAAAAAAAAATCAAAAGCAAGCAACAAACTTTTTTTTTTGGCCTTATATAATAAAGAAAAGATGTGTAAATTAAAAAATTTGGAAGATAAACAAATGAAATATGTTTTTTTTTGTTTTTTTTTTACTTATCGAGTTAACAGAAAATGAAACCTTTCGTCAATTCGTGGCTGTGAAATGAATCGAACCGCAAGTTCAGTTTTATCAACAGAACAGATTCGCAGAAACGATTAAATAAATATATTTATTTTATTTAATATTTAAATTTTAATTAGCTAAATTTATTTTAATAACATAAAAACATACCTCGACTCTAAAAATGGGTTGTCTGAAAATTTCAAATAAATTGGTAACGTATAAACATGGTTTTATTTGTTTAGAACGAACCAACTTTACATTTATATATATATATATATATAGACATGTGTGTGTGTGTGTGTGTGTGTAGGAAGACGTGAAAGTTGTTGTCAAGTCGTACAAACACTATTACAGCATGAATAAATCAACCGAAATAAAATACAATTAATATAAGGAAATAATTCCGAAAAGGAAAATCAAGTTGTAATAGCAACAAAAGTAAATAAAAAAAACATGTAAAAATAGAAGTCGTCAAAAATATTCTTCAAGAAAATAATAACAAATTGTCACAACAACAGAAACAATTATACTTTTAAAGGGGGAAGATACAAAGAACGCCGACTATTTTTGTTTTCTTTGTATTTACCTGAATGCTAATTGTCCAGTCGATGTAATGATCTCGTGCCTTTTGGCCGCTTCTTTTCCAATAACGTGACAACATCCTCAAGTCCATTCAAAGTCGAACGTTCAATTTTCGCTGCACATCAAACACTGAAGAAGCGCTTTGAAGAGAAAGCGATCAAACGACAATTAATTAGTTCGCCTTTAATCAGCAATGTGCGAAATATAAAGCAAAAATAAAAAAAAATATCATGAATAACAGCAATAAAAAAACACACACTGTAATCGTTCTATATAGAGATTGTAATAGCGCTTTACTTAAAATATCTCCAGTATTATTTCTGTGTAACCGAAATGCAATAACACTGTTATAAACACAATATTGATTGACATCATGTGTTTTATTTGAATACAAATAAAGATCATTGAAAGATAAAGCGACCGGACAACGGCAATATAAACCATATTTTTAGTTAGTAAGAACATATAATTATTGTGCATATTGTATAACCATTTTATCGTCCGCCGAACTAGTAAATTATCTGGAAGATACGTTTTAAATGCTGTAGGGATTAGACCTTAAAAATGTTGAGTCTGAAGAAAGATGCTGCTTATAATTTGTATAATATGAAAATTATAAAAACTGAAGATGCATGGCGCACTGATTTGTAATTTCTGGAAATAAACAACTCTGGCATGCTCTTCATATGTGAAATCTTTTTAATTGAAGATCTCAGAAGAAAAGATAGACGGTGGAAGGAGAAAAGAACACGAGTTTATGTCGTTAATTTAAGGTATTTTTTTTCTTAATGAAAACTATAGCATATCGGATATAATAACTTTCAAGTGAAATTCTTCTGGAGATTATATGTTCAATCCTGGGTATGGCAAATATTTAGCATAAAACTTTTTTATTTTAATTTAATTATGTTAAACCACCACGTTTATTTTATTTTAATTTAATTATGTTAAACAACCACGCGTTATTTCGGTTTATTAAACACAATGTATTGTTTAAATTTCCCTACTGATTTCTTAAGTCGACAGTAAGATTTCTGAGTTTGAAAATACATAACTGGGTACGTGTGCATTTAAAGAAGCAGACGTACGTCAGCGTTCGCCTCGAATTTTTCCTGAACACGACGTCAACAGCTGCGGTTAAGCGGCTGTCTCCCGTAACATGGTTATCAGCCAATCACCACGAAACGCGCAGAGTTTCAAATCTAGGCGCATGCCCCTACGTCGGCCCTCCCGAGCAGCAGACGAGAATTCTGATACAATTGTAATAGCAAAAACATAGAAAGAAAGAAACAGACAATGTCATTGTTTCTTTCTTTAAATTCAAGAAACGCTGACGCTACAATAATGGAGACTATGAACTTCACCGACCTATCTTACCAGTTCCAGACCCAGATTTGCCAGCAAATAAAAGTGATGGCAGAGTCAAGGAAGTGAGCAACCTGGGATCCAGAATGCGTACTAGCTAAACAAACAAGACTTAGGAGCGGGTACGGCTAGAGATGTAGCAACATACAATGTCGCCGTTGAACAACTATCAGAACATGGACATACTTTTTAAAATCGCAGCTGAGGACCACCTGCACCCTGAAAATTATTTACCTGTGGGCGCTCAAGAAGACAGCAACAGGAAATCCTCAGTGCAAATGTCAGTTACTCGACTAGACACAGCTAGCCAACGATACTCGGCAAGACACAGCTAGCCCACGATACTCGGCTAGACAGAGCTAGCCTACATTTCTCGGCAAGACACAGCTAGCCTACGTTTCTCGGCTAGAACCAGCTAGCCCACGTTTCTCGGCTAGACACAGCTAGTCAACGTTTCTCAGCTAGACACAACTAGCCCACGATACTCGGCTAGACACAGTTAGGCAACGATACTCGGCTAGAAACACCTAGCCCATGTTTCTAGGCAAGAAAAAGCTAGCCCATGTTTTTAGGCAAGAAAAAGCTAGCCCATGTTTCTAGGCTAGACACAGTTAGCCCACGATACGTGGCTAGACAGAGCTCGCCCACATTTCTCGGCTAGACACAGCAAGCCCACGTTTCTCGGCTAGCAACAGCTAGCCCACGATACTCGGCTAGACACTGCAAGCCTACGATACTCGGCTAAACACAGCTAGACAACGTTTCTAGGCAAGACACCGCTGGCCCACGTTTCTCGGCTAGACACAGCTAACCTACGTTTCTAGGCTAGATACCGCTAGCCCACATTTCTCAGCTAGACAAAGCTAGGCCAGGTCTCTCGGCTAAACACAGCTTCCCCACGTTTCTCGGCTAGACACAGGTAGCCCACATTTCTCAGCTAGACACAGCTAGCCCACGTTTCTATGCTAGACAAAGCTAGCCCACATTTCTCAGCTATACACAGCTAGCCCACATTTCTCAGCTATACACAGCTAGCCCACGTTCCTCGTCTAGACACAGCTAGCCCACGTTTCTATGCTAGACGCAGCTAGCCCACGTTTCTCAGCTAGACACAGCTAGCCCACGTTTCTCGGCTAGAAACAGCTAGCCCACATTTCTCAGCTAGACACAGCTAGCCCACGTTTCTCGGCTAGACACAGCTAGCCCACGATACTCGGCTAGACACAGCTAGCCAACGATACAAGTCTAGACACAGCTAGCCCACGTCTCTAGGCAAGACACAGTACACCAATGATACTTGGCTAGACACAGCTAGCCCACGTTTCTCGGCTAGACACAGCTGACCCACGTTTCTCGGCTAGACACAGCTAGCCCACGTTTCTCGGCTTGACACAGCTAGCCTACGATACTAGGCTGGACAAAGCTAGCCCACATTTCTCAGCTAGACACAGGTAGCCCACATTTCCCGGCTAGACGCAGATATCCCACATTTCTCAGCTAGACACAGCTAGCCTACGTTTCTCGGCTAGACAAAGCTAGCCCACGTTTCTCGGCAAGACAAAGCTAGCCCACGTTTCTCGGCTAGGCACAACTAGCCCACATTTCTTAGCTAGACATAGCTAGGCCACGTTTCTCGGCCAGAAAGATCTAGCCCACATTTTTAAGCTAGAGAAAGCTAGACTACGTTTCTCGGCTAGACACAGCCCACAATACTCGGCTAGACATAGCCAGCCCACGATACTCGGCTAGACACAGGTAGCCCACATTTCTCAGCAAGACACAACTAGCCAACGTTTCTCGGTTGACACAGCTAGCTCACGATACTCGGCTAGACACAGCTAGCCCACGATACTCGACTAGACACAGTTAGCCCATGATACTCTGATAGACACAGCTAGCCCATGATACTAGGCTAGACACAGCTAGCCCACGACACTCGGCTAGACGCAGTTAGCCCACGATACTCGGATAGACGCAGCTAGCCTACGATACCAGGCTAGACACAGCTAGCCCACAACACTCGGCTAGACACAGTTAGCCCACGATACTCGGCTAGACAAAGCTAGCCTACGATACTCGGCTAGACACAGTTAGCAATCGATTCTCGGCTAGACACAACTATACCATTATACACGGCTAGAGACAGCTAGCCCACGTTTCTCGGCTAGACACAGCTAGCCCACAGACAACGTAAGCCTACTATACTAGGCTACACACAGTTAGCCAAGGATACTAGCCTAGACACACTTAGCCAAGGCTACTAGGCTAGACACAGTTAGCCCAAGAGGCTCGGCTAGACAGCTGGCCCACGATACTCGGCTAGACACTGTAAGCCCATGATACTCGGCTAGAGCTAGCCCACGATACTAGGCTGGACACAGTTAGCCCACTATACTCGGTTAGACACAGCTAGCCCACGATACTCGGCTAGACACAGTTAGTCCACGATACTAGGCTAGACACAGCTAGCCCACGATACACGGTTAGACATAGCTAGCCAAAAATACTCGGCTGGACACAGCTAGCCCACGATACTATGCTATACACAGTAAGCCCACGATAATCTGCTATACACAGCTAGCCCACGATACTCGGCTAGACACAGCTAGAGCACGTTTCTCGGCCAGACACAGCAAGCCTCCGTTTCTCGTCTAGACACAGCTTGCCTACGATACTCGGCTAGACACAGCTAGCGCAAGTTTTTAAGCTAGACACAGCTTGCTAACGATACAAGGCTAGACACAGGTAGTCCACGATAAAGTGCTAGACATAGTAAACCCACGATACTCGGCTAGACAAAGTTAATCCACGATGCTCGGCTAGACACAGCTAGCCCACGTTTCTCGGCTAGACAAAGGTAGCCTACGATATCCTGCTAGACTAAGCTAGACCACGTTTCTCTGCTAGACACAGCTTGCCCACTGTACTTCGCTAGACACAGCTAACCCACGATACTCGGCTAGACACAGCTTATCACGGTCAAACATATCTTATCACAGGTATACACAGTTTGCTCACAGCTAGGCACAGCTAATTCACGGGCAGACACAGAGAAGTTAATTCTTATATTTCTCGTTTAAAATGCTAACTGTGTCCAGTCCACTGAATCGCATAGTAAGTTCTTTTAACAGCTACGATTAAAAAAAAATACTCGACTCAAATTGTACTTTTCTTAAAGTTAATCTATCTTTAAAAAAACGATACCTTTTTTATTTTTAACACAACAGGATTGTTTTTGAAATTCTTCGTTGTAAAACGATGACTTTAATGCACACAAGTCGTCCGAATCGCATTTTAAGATCTGTTAACAGAGACTTTTGTTCATAAACAAAATAAAATCCGACTCCAATTGTACTTTAATAAAATAACTCTTTTGTTGGAAAACTTCTTTTCATTTAAGCACAAGTTTTCAGTTTTAATTCTGCATTGAAAAATCACTTTTAAATACATACAAGTCGTTCGAATCACATTTGAAGTTCTTTTAACAGCGACAACTATTTTTTCAAACAATAAAATCCGACTGACGACGAATTGTACTTTATAAAATAGTTTTTGTTTAATAACGCCATTTTTTTCAACAGAGCAGGATTTTATTTTAAATTCCCTGTTTAAAAACGACGACTTTAATGCACCATGGTCGTCCGAATCGCATGTAAAGTTCTGTTAACAGCGACCTTTTTTTCAACAAATATAAGCAAATTCCGCGTTTAAAACCGACGACTTTAATACATACAAGTAGACCGAATCGCATCCAACACGTTCATTTGACGACGTCACTTACAGAAAATCAAACGGATCCTTTTGGGAATAACACGCAAACAAAAAGACAAAAAAATGTCAGACTCACATCATCATATCTTCAAACATCGCAGTTTGACATGACTCATTTAATTCTCCCTTTGGCAACGCTTTCAATTTTACACGCGACTTTTAATTCTCCAGGTTCGACGCGAATCATTTACAATTTCCCACTTTCATCTCGGCCGCATCGACTTTATATTTAAAGCCGAAATAGCTTTTAAACAGAAAAACAAACCTGAATTGGATTCTTGGCAGTATCTGAACATTCTCAGGTCAGTTCAGTTGTCCAGAACTCCACTCGTTCCACTCGCCCCCGACCTCTTCACTGCCGGTCTTATATTGCCTCATTCATGCAAATTAAGACGCGATCGAACCTGATGATTTGTAGCCTTGTCGTGTCCTGTCAGTCGGGTGTCGAGTTTGACCCTTATCACGCTTAGAAGTCCGCGTCCATGACTGCAGTCACATCACAAATTTCCCTACATAAGCCGAAAAGGTTGTGAAAATATCATTTAAGATGAAAACAGTAGTTCGAATAATCCAAATAATAGACTGTTCTGCTGTCCTTTTATGTGCGTGAATTCTATATATTGGAAAAAATCAAACATTTCTGCAAAGCTTTTGAAAGTAAACTACCATAAGAAATATTGTGAAACTACATTATGTAAAGTTTCAATGGTATTTTCCTCGGGTCATAATAGGAATTACGTAATGCTTGAAAGTTAGAAGCTTTAATGGATTGATCTTTGATTATATGGATTATGGGATCATGTATATTTACATTTTACTGAATGGAAAATGTATATGAAACAAACTCCATACGTATCAATGAAACGAACTCCATACGTATCAATGAAACAAACTCCATACGTATCAATGAAGTAAACGTCATACGTATTAATGAAATAAACTTCGTACGCATCAATGAAATAAACTCCATACGTATTAATAAAAACATAAAATAAATTACAGCTCTTCCAAAAGTGTGATGAATAATAAAGCAAACTATATAATTTTGTGCATCTTTGCTATCGCTTTACTTGTAAGATCTCTTGGAAAAAGGCTGGGATTTTTTACAGTTGAGAGTTTCCATTGTATTTTCAAGTTACTAAAGTGAATTAATTCCATTTTTCACGAATCTTAGTTTTCTTTTATCAAACAATAGTAACATTATTTTAGTAATTTATTCTTATTCTGTATGTACTGCTCACATATAATCATTTAAAATTTAAATCAATAATAGAGACTAAGGTCCATTGTTAGCCAGATATGTATCATGTTATTTTTGTGGAGACCACTTTAAATTGGCTATCAGATTTTCCTTAATTGCAGATTGGGCAATTATATGTTATTCTGCATTCAAATTTGAATGACAATTCATTATATGGTGTCGTCAAGGCAGTTCTACATGACACAAAGGACGCGATAAGAATTATTTACTCAGAGAGACATGTGATGAATATATACTTACTAAAAATAGATTTGTTAACTAACCGCGTCATTTGTGTTATTTAAGGGCATTAGATTATGTTTTGTTATGGTCCCGTAAATAAGCTGATCAACCGTAAACGATAGATCATAAAGAGGAAAAAATTCAACGTATTATTTCCGAAATACTTAACTATTTAATGTGTATAGTTGTGAAAATTGGACATATAGATGCCGCCATATCCACGGATACAACGGGGTTCGTATGTCCGAAACTGTATTAACATATTTAACATATCAAAGGTTGATCTTCGGAATAGAATTTTATGATAAGCGTATGTTTCTGTGATTTATTTTATTTTAAATCCGTTGCTACTAAAAAAATACTTCAATATATCGGATAATATGGCAGTCCTTTGTTTTTATCTTTCACCTTCCCTATATCGTCTCAGATGTATTGGATTCGTGAGGGTGTTTGAATTCATTTGCAAGTTGTAAACACAATAACATATATATATATATATATATATATATATATATATATATATATATATATATATACAGATCCACACACACACACACACACACACACACACACACACATATATATATATATATATATATATATAGATGCACACAATGCAAATGCAATCACACACATTTTTCAAGTATAAGTTGTGCTCTTATTAATAAACGTATCAAAAATACGGCATAAATAATCACATTTGACATCCCGGTTCCCGCTAGATCACTAAAGTTAAGCAACGATGAACCTGGTCAGTATGAGGTGGGTGACAATTTTGGACTTCCAGGTGCTGTATGTTCTCTTTGCTTATCTCGGCATTTATTCCATTCATCCTGGAGTTTTCCTTGGCACTGTGTTTAAGCAGTGTCGATTCAGGAGTGGTGTAATAGGAGGTTGCGCAACTCTTCTCGCACAAGTACATGCGAAACTCCCTCTACATGGGGTATCCTTTGTCTTTCGAGACTGAAGCGAGGCAGTTCAATCGTATCATGTTCTCACAAAAAAGAAAATGTGTTCTGATTGTAGTAAGCAAAATTAATATTCTTTTTCGACTGTTTACCGAAACAATCGCATTTGTTGCGACAGTTTCCGGCAAGTATATCATTTAGATATTTAAACCTGCATTGTAATGTGAACCTTTTTCAAATATATACAGATAGGTTATTGAAATGTATTGTATTAAGATAATGTAAAAAAATATTTTTTTGCAATAGATTTTTTAAAAATCCGAAAATGTAGTGATTACTTGTAATGGAAATAAAAACTCCTATGCGTAAAACTTAGAAAACAGCAATTATCACACTTATTATTTTACAAGCAATTAAACACACACTGATTTAAAATTGTGGCATTAATTCCCTATTAAACTGACAATAATTTTGTTATTAATAAATTACGAATCTGTTGCATATGACATTCTCGCGTTTGGCTCACAGGTTACCGTTATATCACCGAAATTAAGCAAGCCTGTGATTAAGCCGTGCTACAATGAGTGTCTTTTTGAAATACTGTTATGTAGTAGATGGAACGCAAGAAAATATTTGTTAGTTATTTCTCTGTCTGTCGATATATCTATTTATCTATGTATATTATCGATATATCTTTCGATCTAGTTATCTATTTCTTTATTTATCCATCTCGATATATATATATATATATATATATATATATATATATATATATACATATATATATATATATATATATAACTGGAGTGATAAACAAGAGATGCATATGAAGAATGTTGATAAAAACTGTCAAAATATAAAAATTTCATATCATAGACAAGTTTACCAGAAGAATCTGATCAGCTGACGGGAGTACCCGTATGTCACGCAGTTCTTCTTAGTTGAGAGGAATAATTGGACTTGGAAATTGGACCTAGAGCAGGGCGGACGGTTAAACAGGTCGTTCTCCCCTTCACCGTTGAGGGAGCAGACGTGTCTTAATTGCTACCTTGAATGAACCACTCAAGTAAAGATATTCACTTTCCATTATTTTTCGATCGACACCTGGGAAGTGAAGAAAAACTATATAAAACCAACCAGCGTTCTTCGAAGCGCATGCGTATTTGTTCAAACAGGTTCCAGCTTCCACTATAAAAACAAGATGAATTCCAGATGGACAAGATCAACGATGCATGAA
Source organism: Euprymna scolopes (assembly GCF_053919585.1). NCBI lineage: Eukaryota > Metazoa > Mollusca > Cephalopoda > Sepiida > Sepiolidae > Euprymna > Euprymna scolopes. Next base: position 32,699,595 of record NC_136497.1, read on the forward strand.
AATAAGGAATGTCGAAAATGCATGCATGACACAGATCCCCCCCACGTATGAATATTTAGACGATTATAACATTGGCACATAAATAGATTGCAACAACATAAGTTATTGTTCAATCACTATAGATATTTAGTGACACATACACACATTCTGATGACTTCTTTGTCACAAGTGCATATCACTCTATGATATTAGTACAACATTACACAACAATACCAAGTGTCCTGTGTGCTGTACGTTTATCCCAGCATTATATCTCGTTGTCAATGGAATCAAGTAATGTGAATTAAGGAGAAAAGTGGTAAGAAATTACACATTCCTTGTTTCAAAATTATATTCGAATCTATACACACAGAAAGTATTTGTTATCTCTCAGGATTAAATGAAGCTGATGATGTAATTGCTAGAAGGTTAGGAACATGTTTTTTATTCAATGAGCTACTGTTTCAAATAATTCGTAGCTTGCACGTTATCAGAATCTTTACCGTTTTGAAGAAATTACAAGAAAATGACGAAAAATTACGTTCTAATAAAACTTATTTCTATTTATTAAATAAAAAAATAAATGGAAACTATTACACACACACACACACAGATATATATATATATATTTTTTTTTTTTCGCAAGTGAAAAAGGTATTACAATTATATGTAAAGCTTCTCAAAATATGTGCACTTTTTTATGAAACAGCAAAAATGTGTGAGACACGTACACGCACATTCAGTTACAACTTTTCCCATTCGAAACAATTCGCTCTCATTGTTTCACACAATGAGAATATGACGTGCTTTACCATTTTCTTGTTTCTTTTGTTTATTGGTTTACGGATAAAAGTTTAAATTAATGTAATTCACATTCGTGAATTTGCACGGAGTGAACTATACGGAATTTTTATTTTTATTTATTTCCCGAAACAGGAACACCTAATCATCCGCAGGTTCTTCTATTTTTATTTTAGCTTCAACTTCCCTCTTTTAATACAGAAGCTGAACGGGTGTGCCGATTACCTGAGAGTATTGGTTGAATTACTTTTCGTTAAAAGTCAATTCAGAGTTTTTTTGATATTAATATGCATTATCTCCCGAAAGATATAAATTCATATGATATATCTCTATATCAATCTTACTTATATTTGTACATGTTGCGGAACGCAACATTTTATACCGCCCACACAAACACACTCACACACACACACATATATATTTGTATATTAATACTTAATTTTATCACAGGAATTAATATATGAAAACATAATTTTATGCGTAAATGTTCAGTATTTAGTTCAACAGTGCTCAATACATAGGAAGAGTTAGGTAGTAAGTTGCAAAAATATATATGGCAATTAAACTACACAGAATATTTCGCGTTTCATACTCGTATAAGCCTGACGAATTCTTACGAGAATGAAACACGCAATATCCTTTATAGCTTAATTGCCATATACATTTTATACCTTACTAAACACACAAACAAACACACACATGTATATATATATATATATGCATATATTAGCAAGAAAACAAATATGAAGATTTTATTATATATATATATATATATATATATATATATATATATACAGTTATCTATCATTAAAAAAGATGAATACAAATATTATTGAACGCTTGATTATTTACATTTTGTATTTAATCAGTTTTCGAAATGCATTGTGTCAAATTAGATGAAGAAATACATGTTCCTATTGTAGGAAAAATTTATCCATGTTTTTGTTCAATCATCATTGGTAGAAAGTAAAATAATTTGAATAAAAACAAAACGAAAGAAGATAATTTCGAAATGCAACGAGAAAGTACGTGTAAAATCAATTAGAAATCACGTTACAGACCAATACAATTCCAGGAGCAATAGTAAAAAGAAAAGTCTCGGATACCAAAATTAGCATTATGTAAAGCATTTATACATTTTTACTGATTTCATACGTAATCTTATTTATTGCAGTTAATTGGTTGAATATGTATAGCGTTAAGTGATATAAATTTCAAGTTATTCTTAAATTCAAAATTATTGGGGCTATTTTCATCAAAACTCAGATCTTCAGTCTAGCAAAAGAGACTCTTGTTTGGTTAGACTTCTGTGTGAAACGTACAAGCGTTTAGTTGAAAGATAGTCACTGGGTTTAAGATTTCGGCAATTATATCAGCATTGTTAGCTAGTGAAATCGAAATAGCAATACATACACGTTCAGCTACGCCAGTGATCGCTCGTTGAATATATATATATATATATATATATATGATTTTCAGAATGTGAGAGAATGTATATAATAAATTCCACAGCCAAACAACGTCGCAGCTCACAAGAGGCATGCCAGTCAAAGAACCGGAAGTCCAAGACTCGAGTTTCGCCCTCATTTGGGCTCATCAGTTAGACACATCCGAACTCAGGATTCGAAACCCCAGCCTCGTATCGGTTCATTTCACAGTCGGATTTCGGCGCGGTTTGCTTGATCTGTGTTGGTTAATAGAATTCTTGTGTGCAGGGCGTTTGCTCAGTTGGTAGAGTGCTTGCCTTGCATGGAAGAGGCTGGGGTTTCGAATCCTGAGTTCGGATGTGTCTAACTGATGAGCCCAAATGAGGGCGAAACTCGAGTCTTGGACTTCCGGTTCTTTGTCTGTCATGGCTCTTGTGAGCTGCGACGTTGTTTGGCTGTGGAATTTATTATATATATATATATATATATATATATATATATATATATATATATATATTCAACGAGGCAGAGTGAGACACAAAGCCGGTTTTAATGTGGGTAAACTCTAGGTTCCCAAAAAGGGGTACTCTGTATAGGAACAAAAATAAAAATTGCTAAAATCTAGAACGAGTACTCCTCAAATGAGCGAGGTCATAATAGGTGAAGCGTAGTATCAGAGCAGATACTACACATTGCTGCTAGCCAAAATGCCAAGAAACAAAGGCCGCTGCTTAGAAATTATTCTCAGCGAACGTGGATTACATTTGGAATATCTTTTAACCTATTAATATGTACATTTTCCACGTTCATACAAATACAAATTCTCTTATAATTTCTAGTTTTCAATGTATGTGCTAATAAGCAAAATCATGGCTTGCCTATACGTATTATTCTCTAACTGCGTATAATGGAATGATGAAAATAAATTTTTTTCAAGGGGCCGAAAAGAAAGAGAAGTTCTAATATACAGAGTTATAATTGAATTCCTATACACACATAGAGCTCCCATATATATATATATATATATATATATATATATATATATATATATATATGTGTGTGTGTGTGTGTGTGTGTGTGTGTGTGTATATGCTAAGAAAATTTGGAGTAAGAAAATCACAAAATCATAATTAAGAATGCAGTTTTATTTCCCGAAGAAAAAAAAATTAACAAATCGAAGATTTAGCACCTACATAATCCGACTTCCAAAAAGTTTATAATTTCTATAGAGAATTCACTCATATAGATATGAGAAAAACCTTATCTAAAATGGTATAATAGAATTACCCTTATAAGTTGTAAGATCCGATTTCTCAAAAGTTATCGATTATAAAGGAGAATTTTATAATATGAAAACAGGGGATCTTAACTAAAACTTTGTAAAGAGAAAACGCGGAATATCAGCTGCCTACCATGTAGCTGTTCGAATATTTAAACACAAGACAACTGTTAAATACATGGCTCTCCAGTGGATAATACGACTTCCCCAATGAAAAAATGGAGAATAAAATTTACTAATTATAATATATATAAGTAAATTTAACAAGATAACAAGATCTATTCTGCGATATGTTTACTAGTATATAAATGTTATGAGACTAAAAATGCATAAAAGCTGAAGTACTTTTGGTACCAAACATCTCTCTCCCTCTCTCTCTCTCTCTCTCTATATATATATATATATATATATATATATATATATATACAGTTTATCGAAATATATATATATATATATATATATATATATATATATATACTAGCAAAAGTACCCATCGTTGACTGGGTCCAAAAACAACCTACAGAAAATGGACTCGGATTTATGAAAGTATGATAGGTTATGAAAATGATGGGTTGTAAAGAGATAGCTTCGAATTTGAGGGTGTCAAAACCAAAGCAAAATATGATAAAAGTAAAAATAAAATACATAAACCCCATAATGTATTATACCATACCTGTTCACACTGAAACACTTATCACAATATTCTGTGGATCTATATTAAAAAAAAACCTTGTTAAACTTTGTGACATATTTCTCTTCTATGGACGTCAGGCGCGAACGAACACCTCATAATTTTATTATACCATATTTCTTCAAACTGAAACATAATTATAAAAGTATACTTACGCAGATAGATATGAAAAGTCTTTATTAAAGTATGTACCCATTGCCATTCTATTGAGGCCAGGGGAGAACGCAACCCCTGAAATTTTATTATGCCATACCTATTTAAGTTAAAACATACTTATCAAATTATTATTATGTACATCTATATCAAAAACACTTGTAAACATTTTTTTTAAATTTTTACATTTTTCATAATTTGTGGACCAGGCCCTTACGCCGACCCCACAATTTTAATGAATCATCATTATGCCAGATCAAGCATACCCATTCCTTTGTCTCGATACATCTTCTATCATTATATGTGATCAGTTTTCTATAATAGTCAACCATATAGGAGACTATTCGTGACCAGATACACATACGTTCAGCTTTATATATATATATATATATATATATATATATATATATATATATATATATTGTATCGTCCATACTTCTGACTATAGAAAATATAAATTGCATTTCTTTAACTGTTTACTGTTTGTCTGTTCCATTTTTTCTTGAAAAGGTTGATCAGTTTAAAACTTTATATGAGTCTTTTTTTGGTTAGCTGCACCAAAAAAGTATTATGGTATCTTTCGATGCGTAATAAAGGATCAATAGAAAAATATAATGATTACGTTTCACTTTTTCTCATAAAGTACTACCTTATCTGGCTGAAAAAATTGTCTTGACTTCTGTATGATAATGTACTGCGAACTAAGTAGTATCTTATCTCTTCGATGAACGGATAGGGATTAAAATCAATTAGTATTTAATGCAATAATTAGTACAAAATAAACCGTATTCAACAGATTTTCCATAAGGCATTTGTTCGATATGTACGTGACATTGTTTTCCCAGTTAAAAGCGCTTGTTTATAATTTTTATAAGAATTTTACTATTTATTTATATAAATATTTTCTATTAGGGTCATAATCTGGAGGTGGCTGTGATTAGGATTTTGTATTTGAATCATTTGGATTCTGTAAAATAAAAAGAAAAACACTTTTTTTTAAAATTACATTTTCACCCCAAACAAGGCACATTGCCACTTTGGTGTAGGGGGAATCAGGGAATTTGGTATCAGGGGAAACAACTACTGGGTACTATGTAGGTATTTGGGCAGCAAGATGTTGATTCACGGTGCACTTGAACTTCGGCATGTCAGTAGAGTTGGGGAAGAAGTGAACTGGAATGGACTTCCAAAGTCTAGCGGCTCTGGGAAAAAAATCTACTGGAGTAGAAAGATATTTTACATCTAGGGATCTCTACAGTGTGGGGTGGGATTTTGCAGCTTGTCGGGTCTGTCGAGGGTGTTCACGTCGTGAGGGCACAAGTGATTGCAGTTCATCAGAGCATTCACCATTAAGATACTTGTAGAACAGGCAGAGGGATGCAACATTTCGTCGATGTGACAGAGGCTGAAGCTTTGATGCCAGTTGAGGAACTATCAGATTGGCGACTCTCTTTTAAACCTTGTCAAGGAGCGAGAGACTAATAGCCGATGCACCAGCCCAAGTATGACAGCAATACTCCATACATGGGCGAATGGTTTCCTTACAGAGGTACAGGATACTTTCGGGTGTTAGTAGTTTTCTAGCACGGTAGAGAGAGCCTGGCTTCCTTGCAGCGGCCCTGGCAATGCCCTCGATGTAATTGTTCCAGCTCATGTTTCCTGTGAACGTTAGGCCAAGGTGCTTGAAAGATGTACTCTCAGATAAAGAGTCGTTGGCCATTGCTATAGGTGGTAGAGAAGGTTTCTTGTAATTATTGAATTAAACTAGTTTAGTCTTGGCGGCATTGAACGTGACCATGCATTTTTGTCCCCCATTCCACTACTGATTGGAGGTCATCCTCTAGTGTTTCTGCCATTTCTTTAGATATATGAGATGGGTATATATGCTGATGAAACCACACTCTATAACAGGCACGACAGGAAAACAAATTAACATAATTTGTTTTCCTGTCGTGCCTGTTATAGAGTGTAGTTTCATCAGTATATATACTCATCTCAGACGCAATTTTGTCGAGGTCATTTATGAATATCAGGAACAGTAGAGGTCCAAGGATAGACCCCTGGGGCACTCCCGCATTTATATCATATTGTTTAGATGTACGACCGTCGAGGACAACCTGGATTTATATCTCATCTAAGAAGGATTTAATTATGTTAAGTATTCTACTAGTGATACCGTATGATCTAATCTTCCTAAGGAGACCCTTATGCCATACCCTGTCAAAAGCCTTAGATATATCTAGAGCTACCGCTCTGCCCTCTCCCGCTTTGTCTAGTGAGTGGTATATACGTTCAGAGATTACAGTTAGGATGTCTGCTGTGGAACGGGCTTGTCTAAATCCATATTGTTGGTCAGTCAGAAGTTTAGCATCTGTAAGGTGATGGTTAATTAAGGTTTCAAATATTTTGACAACAAGTGGGAGGAGGCTAATGGGGCGATAATTTGATGGGGCAGTTCTTTCAACAGAATTCTTGAATACTGGTACCACAGAAACAGTTTTCCAACAGCCCGGAAAGCAATATTCATTAAGGCATTTGGTGTAGAGTTTTGAGAGAACTGGAGCTACTTCGGCTGATCACTTTTTTAATAGCACAGCTGGGATGAGATCGGGTCCACATGCTTTCGAAGTGTCAAGGTGTTTTATGATAGCATGCACCTGAGCAGGGGTGATTTTCAGGTCGTCTAGCGTGGCGTATGTCCGCATAGGAAATTCAGGTTGGGAGTGGTTGGAAGGGTCCAGTGTGGAGTTTGAGGCAAACCGATTGGCAAGCATGGAAGCCTTTTCGGTTGCTGAGCAAAGAACCTCGTGATTGTTGGTTAGTGGGGGAATTGTTGATTGCTCATTATTTACTACACTGTTGTAGATTTTCCAGAAGTCACGAGTTCCTAGTTTTTGTGCTTCGATGCGGTTTTTAGTGGTTTCCGTAAATTCTCTCTTAGGTGTCGCTATTTTTTTCTTAACGTTACTTCTAGCTTCTATGTACTTCTGTCTGTTTGAACTGGACTTATGTCGGTTAAATTTGCAGTATGCATGCTGCCTTTGAGCAATGGCAGGTGCGCAAGTTGAAGTAAACTAATGGGGAGAGTGGTGCTTTCTATAGAATTTCCACATGGGACCATGCGCTTCGATTGCAGTTTTGAACCATTCACTGGTCTCATTTGCACACTGTGCAGCAGGAAGAGAAAAATATTTCCCGATGGCGCGTCTCTGATAAGATCTCTGATGGCTTCCCAGTCAGCCTTTTTATGATATCTCGTTGTTTTGAGCACTGACTCTTCAGCTTTGGCTCTAGAGTTTAGGACGATTTCAACCCCATTATCAATGCATGGTCAACGTTCCCAAGTGGGCTGTCGGCTTTCCTTATACAATCATCAGGAACTGTGGTCAAAAACAGATGTAAAATTGATGCCTGTTGTTCTTCCTGGTCAGGGAAACGGGTTGGAAAAGTAACAATTTGTGATAGGGAGTGAGATATAGAGAAGTTATGAGTTGTGCTGCCCGCTGCATCCGTGTAAGTAGAGAATCCAAGCCAGTTTTTGTGATGGACATTAAAGTCACCAAATACATGCACTTAGGGCGCTAGTGTCGAGGGAGAGTGCTGTGTCTATGCTGTCAGATACTTTGTTTTTTATGGTGCAGTCTTGGGTTGAGGGAGAGCGGTAGAGAAAGTAAAAGTAGCTTATGTTGTGTTGCATAATTAGTCTAAAGCACATAAAGTCTTGATCATCCGTTTCTAGGTTTGTTTCTCTTGTCAAGGGAAGGGTATTACGAATGAAAGCTCCAAGTTCGTGCATGTGTCTGTCAGAGTCCTTACGACAGAGTGGGAGATATCCAGGCACGTTAAAGTAGTTAGAAGGGATGGTGGAGTGTAGGTTAGTCTCACTTAGTGCTAAGATTTCCGGGGTATCTGTTAGGAGAAATGCTTCAACATCAGCTAAATTAGTTCTAAGCCCACGGATATTTGTGAATGCAAGCCTCAAGGGGGGGGCAAGTTGTATTTGTTTGACCCTAAGCCTGGTTTAAGCTTATTTTTAGATTGTACTTTCATCACATTTTTAACGAGTTTCAGTTAGGTTAGAGGGAGCTGAACAGGAGGTTATGCAGAGTATCACACATCCATTACAAGTAGACCATCAGCGGTCCCTCCATTAACTAGGACTGTGGTCTCAGGAAAGCCCACCGGCGATGAGTGCAGGCCCCCTTTCCATGGGCGGCATGGCACTACAAACATCCCGATATTATACAACTGTTGATGGAGCAGCAACTCTAAGCGCTACCAAAGAGTTAGGGGAACCTGTACTACCAGTCGGAAACAGCAGCCAGTAACTGTCAATCTGTACCCTCAACCCATCAGAGGAAGGTCAACCCAATCTAATTGCTCAGGCATATATAGTACTCAAGCATTCTCAAGTGCCCAGTTTTAGGGGTGGGGTGTGTCGGGAGTGGGGAAACGGCGTTCATTGCCCTAGACAAGAAACAAGATCTACCATTGGGTGATTCTGTCGAATCACTGTGATTGTCTCTCTGCGCCTGACTAATAGGCAAAGAAGGAGTATGGAAGCCGGGCGATAGACAGAACCTATCTACTCCTTAAACAATTTAGGTTTGCAAACCGGTAATTTGTTTGAGTGACCAGCTCTAGGAAGGTTGTCATCCAAGACTGAAGAGGCCGCCCTCCCATTTGGTTTAGTTTCAAAGTTGTCCTTCTCCTAGACGGATGATCTGGAAAGATCTACTGGGTCCGTCAGCACTGAGAGGGTTTGCTCCGCGCCTGGGTTCTAATCCACGTATTTCTTTGACCCCGCGTTGTAAGGTAATGTTACTGGGTTAGTTTGTAGAGGTTATATATCTGCTGAATAGTTACACTCCTCAAAGTGAATTAGGGACATTGCTATTTCATTGTTACAGGATAAAGGGGTTGAGTAGAGCTCAGGCAGTATAAGCAACTATGATTGTAAGAAGGCTTGTTAGAAAGGAGATAATGTGGTTTGAGGCTTTCCCTTTATATATATTTTTTTGATTTATTCATGTTAGCTTGGGACTAGGGTAACATTAAAGTGTAAGTAGGTGTTAAGAATTGAACTACGAGTTGTGCCCAAACTATATTTTAGATGTCAGCAGGGCTTGAGATGCGAGTGCAATATAGTACGGATAACACAGTAAGTTTTGAGTCATGTATAATAATGTAAATAGATATATGGGCAAGTTTTTAGTAGATGCGACTAAAGTTGAAGGTACAAAGTGTGTTTCTATTATTGAGGGAAGATAATTTCAGCTTTCAAGTAAGAGTTATGGACATTTAGCATAGCAAGGAGCATTGCTTCAGTTTCGTATTAGCGTTGCAAAGCTATCTAGGAGGAGACATAGTTATATAATGCAGTGCACTTTGCTTCCGAGTACATACTTTGCCTTTTAAATACCTAACTGGAATATGAATGAACTCCAATGCATGTCTAAGAGGTAGAATTGTATAGATGTTTAGTGATGACTAAGCAGTTAGCATGTGAGTGTTAGGGGCTGGAAGTTAAATATTCCATTACATACGCTGTACAATGTAGGAGTTAAGTGGCGGTTTGGTGGAAAGGAGCAGATCGTTAGCGTTCAAGAGACAGGGGCTATTAACTTACAAATAACAGATCTCCATTAGGATTTAAAGTTTCAGGTAAGTTTTTTTTTGTTTTTTGCGCATGCGGGTTAGACAGATGTAGTCGTCTTGGAGGTAAAATGTATATTGGGATTTCGTAGCTAGCCGTTAGGTGTTTTTCTCCCAGTGACAAGAACTAGTTCATGGCGATTCGGAATTCGCATACTGTATTTATGGACAGACATTCAGCATCACTCAGGAAAAATAGCCCTAGTATCACAGCTAAGATAGTGCATATTTCAGTTACGAATGGTGAAAGTTAAATTGGGGGTCACTTTTTTTTGTATATATTAAAGTAATAGATAGTTTAGTTTTCAACTCTACGAGGCACATTTCACACTCAGAAGCTTTTAATCCCATGCCATTTTTCCTGTCATTCAATCCTTTGTGTTTTGTGTAATTGCTACTAATTCTAAATTCAAGCAGATAATGATGCTTCAATGAATTCTACTCAATCTGTAATTCCATTTATCTACAATTTAAAGATATTTCCACGCTATCATTACACATTATTGACTACTTTTTTGCGTTTAAGTAACATTAAATATCTTAAAAATCTACATTACTAATGTATTTCACGTATGCCATTCCTTATTCCATTAAGTAATATTCTGCAAATTGGCGTCATCTATAATTGCAACATATTTCCACACATGCAGCGTATATTGGGTGATTATCTTGATTGCTACGTACAACTTAATTTTTTAAGCTCTATGTTCATATCCTGTTTCCTTTTGTATACATTTTAGTTGTTATCGGATTTTTTAATACATATTCTGAGTTTTACACTTTCATTTTTTTACATACTCTATGTTTCCAATATTCATTTATGCATACTTTGTTTTCTTTTTTCTTCAGGCTGTTTTCCGCCTTTTTCAGTTAATTTCTGTCAGTGTTTCTGTCGTTTTTTTTCAGCGTTATCTATGTTTTATTTCTTTTAGCGATTAACATTCAATCTTTCTCCAGATAATTTTTTCAGAAAATAATTTGAGTTGATGTATGTTTTTTTTTCGATTGACTTTATAAACTATTGTTTTATCCCGCGAGCTGTGACGTTTGATTCATTCTTTTTATTTTATTGTCAACGTGCCATGAGGTATTTATTACTTAACCGATTTTTTTGGTCTTTTCGATTTTTGTTATTATTTATTAAAAGTTGTCGACCTATACATTTGCAAATCGATGTATATGTAAACAGAAAAATCTGCGCAACTTGTTCCTAAGAAATACTTGCTATTATTTTATTAAATATGTGTATATATATATATATATATATATATATATAGAGAGAGAGAGAGAGAGAGAGAGAAAGAGAGATAAAGAGAAAGAGAGAGAGAATAACAAAGATATGTTTTAGTTATCCAAACATAAGTTTAAATTCTTAATTTAAGATAATTAGTATAATATACATTTGAACATATATTGTTATTCATCGGACAACTGTTCCCAACTTGAGCGTAATTTTCACAAGGTTTCGCTCGATATAACCTCCGACCTTCTTCAAGAGATCTTGTCGAACTCGGGAATATTTCTGTCGAACTCGGGAATTTTGACGGAACTTCGAGCGGAACCCTTTATTAACTTCACAGGGGTAGCGTGCTCTTATTCCGTCAGCTAGTACTGGATAGAGGTCCTAAGTAATTCGCAAATGTATAATACCGAATTCGACAGAAACATTCCCGCGTTCGATAAGATACACCTGAAGAAGGCCGGATGATATATCGACCGAAACGTTGTGAAAATCACAATCAAGATGAGAACAGTAATCCGATGAATAATATTACATATACCCAATCCTCATCTCAAAAATTCAGAAACGAGATTTGTACATGTTATTCATACGTAATATTATTTCTATAAATCTAATAAATGTTCCCGCATGTTTCTTTGTAAATGCTTTTTAAATTTATTTCGTGAGCTCCTTTATTTCTGTATATTTCTAACATACCAACACATACACATCTCCCCTTCTCTCTCTCTCTCTCTCTCTCTCTCTCTCTCTATATATATATATATATATATATATATATATATATATATATATATATATATATATATATATATATAATAAAATGGGTGCCCGGCGTTGCCCGAGTGTTTGGAGGCGTGTGTTGAGCAAAAAAAAAAAAAAGTGATAGTAGGAAGGCAGGATCGAATCCGTACTGCGAAGGAGGAAAAGAACGGGGAAAAAACTGACGTCATTGCTGTTATGACCGCCGCCAAACCGGACGTGACGTAGGTTTAAATTAAGGCTTGACAATCGAAACGAGGGGATGACTTTCGAAAATATCGGCGAAAAAAGCAACCCCTCCCTGTAGAAAAGTGCCCAGTTGAGGGTGGAGAAATTAATGTTTTTTGCCATTTTTTCGGTATTGATCGTCTGAAGGGTCGACCTTCAAAACGATACTGATCTTGTGAAAATTCGACGGCTCCGTCGAAAGTTTTAGACAGAAATACAAACATACATACATAGATTTATATATTTGTTGCTCAAATTTTCGACTCAAACCGATTAAAAAAGCTTGCTCTATCACTGAATAAACTTTTTGTAAAATTTAACATGTTTAGACCAGAAATTGTCTTTAGTAATTTGGTCGAGACCGCAGATGTCAATTGTTTTTAACTTTGACTCCTACCATGACCCCTTAAATTTAGATTTTTGGGCGCACATCATGATATTAAGTTTGATCCATGTCCAAGGAACCTATATCTAAAATTTCAATTGTTTATACCCAAAATTGGCGGAGAAGTTTGGTAGAGTAGATTTAAACTAAAAGGTGGGCACACACTTATTTTTGAAAGTCCGATATTAAAGTCCGGTCCATGACAAAAAAAGTAAATAAAAATGATTTCATAATTATATTCGACACTTTATATTTTTTAAATTTCCCATTAAAAATTTTACTTTAAAAAAAAGTGTCTTCAAAATGTGTGTGACCATCTTTTACTTTAAATCCCGCTCGAAACTGGAGAATTATGAACTTGAAATCACCGGACCAGCACGTACATTCTCTTCTCTTCACCATAATACCAAAATAAAGAAAAAGAAAATAAACATTCATGGACCGGACTTTCTACCTTGATGAGGCTATTTATTAGCGAGATATCGGACTTACAAAAAAAAGTAAATGAAAATGATTTTATCATTATATTCGAAACTTCAAATTTTTCAAATTTCCCATTAAAAAATTTACTTAAAAAATAAGTGTCTTCAAAAAGAGTGTGGCCACATTTTATTTACACACACACGCACACACACACACACACACACATATATATATACACACATATATATATATATATATATATATATATATATATATATATACAATACGAGATTACGTTTTATTTATCGGATGGTGATGATTTTATTAACTTTAAATTTAATTATGTTAAATTTAAAATCCAATTTCGATTAATAATTATTAGGTAAAGTGCATTTAATATTAAATCCAAACTTAATTCCAAACTTTTTAAAAAAAAATATTTTTTTAAATTAATTAAAAAAATGTTTAATTTAAAACTTAAAATTTATGTCAATATCGATTGAACCGATCGATTAAAACGTAAAATTCCATTTAATTATATCTAAATGCGTTAAAAATTTCAAAACTTTCAATCTTGGGGGGGGGGGCTAATTACCTAGCTTTAGGTATTTTCCTAGTATATTAACCTCAATACTATTGTATATTTCCTTATGGTTTTAAAATTGAAATAGATTGTAAATTACGTTTGGAAAGTAGGATTTTTAAAAAAGATTATATAATCCATAATTTAAAATCCATAATAAAATAATTTACAAATCCAATGTACATCCAACTTTACAAAGTAAAATCTATTTTAGAATTTAAAACTTAACTAATAAGTAAGTTGTTTTTTACATAAATATTTAGGTTTAGTGAGGAAGGAAGTACATTGGCAATTAAGCAAAAAAATCATCTTGAACACAAAGACAAACGGTACAAACACAAATCGGCAACATTACTGGGAAGTAAAAGATCTTATGGGATATGGATATACAAACAGAAAAACCTATCGCAGCTAAATGATCGGATATCATAATAGTTACCAAGGAGACCAAGTCGCACGTTCCAGCAGACTTACAGACTGGGAAGCTGAGAAAATACTCAGAAGTGGTCAGATAGCTCATAAGGATCTGGAAAATGAAGAAAGTAATGATAACACACCTATAATTGCAGGAGCGCTTGGAACGATACTGATGAAATTTAAAAAAAAGAAGACGGATGGCAGAAAAGATATAAGGAATTTCAATAAGGAAAATTGAATAAATATCAAGAAAATCGCTTGAATGTGGACACTAACACCGCACATAAACTGCACAAAAGATAGCCATAGAAACGGCTACAAAGACAAAACACAAAAGAAACAACAAATGGAATCATGAAAAAAGAAAGTGTATAATAGAAAAATACCGCACCCACCTTTTTTTATGAAATAAAAAAATGGGCATAACACCAAATAATTACTGCTAAAGATGATGGAAAGATCGGGGATATTAAGCACTAGCCAGGCCTCCACTGAATGAGGGCAAATAAGACTGGGACCTTGGAAAGGCTTATTACTACCCGAATTACAGTGGGGAAGAGTGGTCGCCGACAATGGAAAATCAAGCGACTGTTGCAATAGTGCACATTCCTTTACAAAGTTGATCGAAAGATGTGGAGAGTACCAGAAATATGAGGAGACTTGTTCTCACTCAGACTCTAGGAAACACCACAAGTTATTCGCAAAGAGCAATGTTTGATGATGACGTGTTTGACTACTCCTAGTGCGTAAATAATAATAATATTTCTGATTTCTCTCTCTGAAAAAATATGGGATTTATTTCCAGAGGATTTCCCTTAATGCCGGATCCAAAGCAGCAGCTTCAAAGACCAAGGGTTTTCCTAAGGATGTTACTGGTACCTACAATAGCAGAGGTCTGAAGGCTGATATTGTAGATACCACAAACATCCTAAGGAAACCCCTTGATCTATAGAGTTCTGGTGTGGAGCCGGGATTAAGCGAAGTTCTTTTGAAATGAACTCCATCCCTTTTCAGGGCAACTTTATATATGAAATAATAATAATAATAATAATAATAATAATAATAATAATAATAATAATAATAATAATAATAATAATAATAATGGTTATTATTATTGCTGTTGTTGTTGCTGTTGTTGTTGTTATCTATATATTAATACGATAGCGTGTATGTTCTTTTGTCTGTCACGCTTACCGGCAAATTCGATTGGTTGAGATTTAATTCTGATATAGACATTTAATTTCGGAATACACATTTACGAACGTTGCAGGTGGCATTTGATTAGCGTGTCCTCACCGCTATATTTGTTTTTAATTCTTGTTGAATTTAGGGTTTTATTTTTCAAAAGTTGTTAAGAAATAATTGATTTCAAATTATTCCGTAGTAAGAAAACGACTGCGGGGGAAAAAATTGAGCAGTTATTTATTTTTCTCATTGTTTATTTTTTTACAGTTGTTTATTGAAAGAGAGAGAGAGAGAGAGCAAGACCAAGAGCGAGAGAGAGATAGACGCTGGTGTTTTCGTTTATTGAAATATTATTGCTACTATTACAATATTTTCATGTAAACAAAAGCAAATATCCATATCTGTTATGGAACCACGAACCCCTGAAAAGTCTTAACGTTAATAACCGAAAAAGCGACACGTTATTAGCGAAACTAAACTGGGTGTGTACATAAGACATTTTATTAAAAACATTAAATCTAAAAATAAATATACCTATATATATATATATATATATATATTGTTGTAATAAATATATATATATATATAGATATTGTTGTAATAAAAATGTGTTGTAATAAAAAATAATTTATTTAGAAAAGGAAATGTCATGTAATATATATATATATATATATATATATATATATATATATATATATGTATATTAAATGACATTTCCTTTTCTAAATAAATTATTTTTATTACAACATTGCTTTCACTAAAATAGTTTCATGAAAAACTGTTTTGGTACATAAAATATTTTAATCTAATAATATATATATATATATATATATATATATATATATATATATATTAATACGATAGTGTGGGTGTTATTTTTCTGTTTCACATTTTCTTTGTTCTTCCAAGTGTGTGTCTTTTAATTGTTAATGCTTTCCATTTCTCATAATAAATAATTTTACCAAGAATTCTTCATAAGTTTTGGTTTTGGTTTCGATTATTGCTGAAGGAACTCAATATATATATATATATATATATATATATACATTCTTATTTTTTCATAAGTTTTGGTTTCGGTTTCAATTCAAGCTGATGCCCCAAGCCATATGGATATATTTTTATTTTTCAACTCACAAGGTTTTAGTATATGAGAATGGATCGAAAATTGACTCTTATCGTAATATATACGAAATTTGTATAAATTAAAATATCATATTTAAGCATATTTTACGACGAGGCTATAGCGGGCGTTCCTGCTAGCTGATATATATATATATATATATATATATATATATATATATATATATATATATATATATATATATATATACTTTTTCAGTTTTAAAAAAAGAACTACAATAATATCAGCGTGCCTCCATTTACGCTGCACAGCCACCCAAATGCCAACATCAATACATGAAAGAGTCCACTGTGGAATTTCCATTGGTTTCAATAGTTATTATTATTATTATTATTATTATTATTATTATTATTATTATTATTATTATTATTATTATTATGTTAAATATTATAACAATAATGGCGACGATACCGCTCTGTCTAATACTATTATATAGTGAACATACAAGTGACAAAAATAAAGGCGGGACATGAGATAAATATGTATCAATAGTAAAAAAATGTATAGTACTGAAATCACTTGAAAAATACCATTGAAAAAAAGAGATTGGAATAAGATAGTAGAACGAACGACAAGATGGTAGTTAGAAAAAAAAACCTACTCTTCGGAAATTTATCAACATTCGAAACAGGAACAAATCTATAACAAAATAATACATTGAACATGGATAGCTTTCAAAAAAAAGAATGCATTTACACCTGCGAAGATCCAACTTTAATACATTCATTAAAATGATAAAGAATCTTCCAACAAATGAATTTAGTCACACACATAGATATAAAATCTGGTGCTACGAAGTATAATGATTAAGTTGAGATATGGGAAGCCCTAGCTCTACTGAAAGCCTTGAGAAAAGACGACAAATTAATTGGCTGCGATACATCTGTCCTAATGCAAAATGATTGTCATTGATTATGCACGTAGTAAATATATATATATATATATATATATATATATATATATATATATATATTAGTAAGTTATCAATATATATGGCAATTAAGTTACAGAATATTCCGCGTCTCATCCCCGTGCTAATTCGAGAGTTATGATTATCAAAATTATTAAACGAAAGAAGAATATATATAGATAACAATCTATGGAATAGGGAGTATATTAATTATTTTAAAAATATGCACGCTTATATGCACAAAAATGGATACCATTTTAACATGAGGAATTGCGTTGCTTAATATTCAGAACCTAATTAAATAAAATTTGTGGAATATACCTTTTCGTTTCCATGATCTTTTAGATTCTTGTATTGGAAACCCTAAGTCCAAAGAGTTTAAAATCTACCCTTAAAGAGAGTTTTTTTTTTTTAAGATTTTTAAGTCATCTTAATTTTGGGATCAGCAGTATATATATATATATATATATATATATATATATATATATATATATATATATATATATATATATATATATATATATATATATATATATATGTGTGTGTGTGTGTGTGCATGCTATTACATGAAAGGAATTTTGTGTATCTGTGTATCTGTTTGTTCCCTATGGACACAAAAAAACTTTTGCGTTGCTTTTTTTGAAATTCCACACAATCTGTTGTATGTGCGTGGCAGAGTTCTTAGATAGATTTTTTGTCAGAATGTTTTCAATAAATATCGTTAATCGATGTTCGAAATCATACCATGACACAAGGAACCGGGGATTTTCTCCAAAGGTAACACCTTACACAGCCTTACATCACAAGCGTATTTTATAACTTTTATTACCACGAAAGCCGAAATTCCCAATATATAAAATAAATAGAAGGGTACTTCGAATTGATTTTTTATGTTTATAGTACAACTTCACAATAATAATTTACTTTATCATAATAAACGTAAGTAAAAGTCATCGCACACCATATTAAATCAACAGTAGGTTCGGTGATATGACATTGGCGGTTTTGAAACGAATGTTTTTGTTTAGAGCACAATTGTAGCGTGGCACAGGACGTTAGCATTTTATATTTCAATCCATACCATTTTATATAACAATATTTTTTAATTAACAAAGCTGTTTATAGTGCTATGTAGACTCTTATATATTGTTAACTTACTCGCCAAGAGAGGACTGCGGATGTTTCTGCATGTGCGGCACGATAAGCCCCCAATTAGAGCAAGCAATGATTCGGTTGGGTTTTAAACTAGGCTATGCCATCGATTTCGATGACAATAAAATTATGGGAGTTTTATACAGCCGTTAATAATCATTCAATCCAAGGCAACATCAGGTCACCCTGCTAGTATATATATATATATATATATATATAAGATATGGATAGAAAGAAAGAGAGATTGAGAAATAGAGAGAGAGAGAGATAGAGAGAGACGCACAGATACACAGACAAAGACGTAAAAACACTATATGTATATGTAATTATAATTATACCGAAAAATTAATTTGAAGTATTCACACGATATTTTCCCGGATTATATTAAAAATATTTATCTTCTTCAGCGGAGCTTTTAAAACATCTTGAAGCCGGAACATTTGCTATCAACTTAGAACAAAAACACTCAATAACATGCGCATATTTTCGAACTGGAGAATAAAATAAAAAAAATAACCTTAGACATAATATGGAGAAACATAGGACGACCGGATTTAATACATCTTTCTACAAAAGAACTCCCAAAAATCGAAATTGAATTCCTCAGTTTTGGACTATCTATCTATCTACACTCCTATAAATTCGTATTTCTTTTGTGTGTATTGGGATTCATATTAAAACACATTCTTTTCTATTTATTTAAAAAGAAAATACAATTTTCTAATATATGGGTTATGGAAATGCATTCACTAGCAAAAGATCTATCTTATTTGCATATTCTTTTAAGATCCAAATTTACCCTATATGTGCTTCAGGGTTGCACTTGCTAACACCACTGCATTTATATTTGCCCTCTATAGGCCCCACAACAGCGGAGTTACTATCTTTAAGAGCATATCTGAGAAAATAGACCACATACTGTCTTCACATCCCTCGGTTAACATCCACATCTGTGGTGACTTCAACGTCCATAACGTGGAATGGCTGACCCATTCAAATAATACAGATGATGAGGGGAGGTTTTGTCATGATTTTGCCATTGCTTATGACCTCACTCAGATGGTTCGCGAACCCACCCGTGTGCCCGATAAACCCAATCAATATGCAAGCCTCTTAGACCTTTTTCTCTCAACTTCCCCTGAGCTATGTTCATGTACCGTTCATTCTCCTCTAGGATCCTCCGACCACTCCGTCGTATCAGTTAAGATAAAAACGAAATGTAAGAAGCCCCCAGACGTACCCCTCCACCGTAC
This sequence comes from Euprymna scolopes, assembly GCF_053919585.1. Taxonomy (NCBI): domain Eukaryota; kingdom Metazoa; phylum Mollusca; class Cephalopoda; order Sepiida; family Sepiolidae; genus Euprymna; species Euprymna scolopes. The sequence continues at coordinate 32,719,259 of NC_136497.1, forward strand.
TGTATACCGATACTCTATGGCTGACTGGGATAGCTTCCGTACATTCATATCTGATTTACCTCTGCACTCCATGTTTAAAAAGGAAGTGTCCTCTATAGTATCAGATCTGACCGAATGGTTAATTGTAGGCATTGACCAATTCATACAATCTAAAAAATTCCAACAAAAACCTAACAGCCAGCCATGGTTCTCCCCAGAATGTGCTGCTGCTATCGCGCACAGAAATCACTTTTTCCATAGCTACCAACGTAATAGATACACTGAGACTAAAGTTGCTTTCAGGCCTGCCAGCAACCACTATAAAAGAGTAATAAAAAATGCAAGAGAGCTATATGCCCAGTCTGTTAAATCCAAGGTAGCTGATCAGCGGCTTGGTTCTCACCAGTTTTGGCAAATAACAAATAGGATCCTGAACAGAAGTGTGCATTCTATTCTAACCATTATCAATGGACCAGAGGTCATCTCGTCAGCGTTAGACAAGGCCACACTATTTGCAAAGAACTTTGCAGCTAATTCTACCCTATGCGACGGAGGCCATCAACTCCCCATATTTCCTCCTATAACACAGACCAAGCTAGGTAACATACAAATATGCGTGCATGAGGTCGCCAAGCTAATAAAAAACCTAGATTCCAGTAAAGCAACTGGCCCTGATGGCATCCCAATTATAGTGTTAAAAAAGCTTCAACCAGAACTTGCTCCCATACTTACGAAACTATGTAAGCGCTGCCTTAAGGAGAAGTGCTTTCCGACCCCCTGGAAGACCTCATCAGTTTGCCCTGTATTTAAGAATTCAGGTGATAAGTCATCTCCCTCTCAGTACAGACCAATAAGTCTCCTCTGTGTTATGAGTAAGTTGCTGGAATCAATATTAAATAGAGAAATAGTCAACCACCTCAGCAGGAATAACCTTCTTAGTGACACACAATATGGTTTCCGCTCTGCAAGATCTACCGCAGATGTGCTGACGGTTATATCCAACAGGATTAGTGAATCTCTTGACAAAGGCTTCCTTTCTAGGGCAATTGCTCTTGACATATCAAAGGTCTTCGAAAAGGTATGGCATAAGGGTCTTCTTCACAAGATTTCCAGCTCCGGTATAACTGGAAATGTTTTCTCAATCATTAAATCATTTCTCTCCGATAGGCTTATAAGAGTAGTGGTAGATGGACAAAAATCGGAGGCCTGCAATATAAATGCTGGGGTCCCTCAGGGGTCAATCCTGGGCCCAACTCTCTTGCTGATCTACATCTATGACCTCCCTAAACACATACTTAAATCATTCGTTGACATCTATGCTGATGACACGACCATCTACAGCAACACATCAAAGGCTGTAAATGACAAAGTTCTCTCTGATTCTCTCTCCTCTGATCTCGAGCGCGTGGTTCAGTGGGGGAAGATGTGGTTAGTTACCTTTAATGCATCCAAAACCAAACTCCTATCCTTACATCATCAACGCTCTGATCCCCATCTGGCATCAATTGTGATGGATGGCTCTCGTCTGGGTGAGGCCCCGTGTTTTGACAAGCTTCTGGGTTTGACCTTTACTCCTGATCTGAAATGGAACAAGTACATCAAGTCTGTTGCCAAGGTCGCTGGAAAGATGGTGGGATCCTTCTACCGCTCCAGAAGATATCTCACTACTGATGCAATTCTCTATCTATATAAAAGCCAATTACGTCCAAGGATGGAATACTGTTGCCATATCTGGGCAGGAGCTGCCAAAAATAGCCTATCCTGCCTTGACAGAGTACAAAATAGACTTCGTGGCTTAGTGGGGGATGCCCTTTTCTCTACCCTGCAACCCCTCTCTCACAGAAGAGACGTTGCGAGCCTATCCTTGTTTTATCGTTATTTTCATGGCAGGTGCTCGTCTGAACTCCAATCCCTGGTCCCCCCCTCGCCAATCTTTCACGAAAAACACCCGTCTAGCTGAATCCACTGTGAAAAATTTCCCCCACTCTATATCTGTTCCTAAATCAAAACGCGGATTCCATGAACAAAGCTTCTTTCTTAGAACTGCACGCCTGTGGAACTCTGTTCCGTATGCCTGCTTCCCTCCGGACTACAACTTGGATGTCTTCAAGTCTAATGTTAACAAATTCCTAATGAACAATCCCCTTAAGTAAACACTCCATCAAATCTCCACACTAAAGTAATGTACTTGCAATAACCCTTATCCCTGAGTGGCTTCCGGGCCTTGATAAGTGGTGATCACTGTGTAAAAAAAAAAAAAAAAAAAAGCATTCATTCCCTGTTAGTTTATTCGGGGGTCTCATGGTGTAATCACCTTTAGTTAATTATTACGTGTAATTATATTTATGCATGATTTATACTTGTATAATATTTGCTTAAGTTTATAGTAAACACAAAATTGTTTCCATATATATTTATGTATACGTATATATTTTTGTTTAACACATTTTGCCTAGCAAACTCCTCCTAGAGTGCCACCCCACACACATATATCTCTAAAAAAAATTGTAAGGTATATTGTTACATCATTATTTTTGTTACATATGTTCGGCATCTTTTACCTTTCTCTTCAAATTAATCTGAGTGATTAGCCCGTGTACTGTCTTTCTTTGTCATTTGTACCTGAAGATTTCTTTTATATTCCCTTCGCCCGCATTTTTATTTTATTATGTTGCGAATTACTAACGACTCGAAGCTGGTATTTGGAGGCTGTCCTAATTAAACCCACAATATCGCGGATTTCATTTATTTTTCTCTAGAGGCGCACCCAAAATGTTGGTGAAACCTGGTAAGTGACTTTCTCTTGCAAAAGAACTATGAAAAAAAAACATTTTGGGCTCAGCACTTTTCAAAATACTTGCATTTACGAAAAATGTAATCTTGTCTCCTCTTTCAAATTCTTGTTATTTCTAACCCACCTATTCATCTAAAGCCTCAGTTTTAATTTTTTTATAAGCTGTTTGTGTTTCTTCTTTTTTTATTTCTTTTTTTTCCGTTTTAATTCCTGCATCGAATTCTTGGAAAAAATACACATTGCATTTTACAAGATATTTTTTTTTAAATCAATGCATATCCATTCTAATTACATCCAGACAACTTAAACACAATAATAGTTTACGTGGAGTTCTTTCGAAACAAAATAACACATCGCTTGTACATTTTAACACAGTTCGAAAAGTGACAGAGTAGACATGCTGTTAATCTGATTGATAGGTTTACAAAAAAAAAAAAAAAAGATTCCAAAACAATCACAAAATATAAACCTGCTGTTGTTCTATTTTTGTCAACGAATTTATGCAAATTTACTATTGTAAATTTCGTTTAATATTTTGCATGCGTGATTATATTCGCTTGTTTTGTTTTACAGCATATCAGCCTTTTTTTTTTTGTAATTTTCTCGTCGTGTGCATGTGTATGTAATTTTTTTTCTATACCGTTAACATACACTTTTTTATACAGTATATCGTTTATTTCATTAGTTGCATTTTTCCTGATGCTGGTGAGATTTTCGGTATTTTCGTGTTATAAATCAAGCATATATATACATACATATATATATATATATATATATATATATATATATATATATAAAGCTAAATGTGTGTGTATATCTGATCACGAATAGACTCCTATACGATAGACTATTTAAAAAAAAAACTGATTACATATAATGATAGAAGACGTATCGAGGCACAGGAATAGGTATGTTTGATCTGGCAGAACGGTGGTTCATTAAAATTTTGAGGTCCACAAAGTATGGAAAATAAAAATTAAAAAATAAAAAGAAAACGTTTTTTGATATAGCTGTGCATAAGGATACATTGATAAGTATGTTTTAACTTAAAAAGGGATCGTATAATAAAAGTGTGGGGTATGCGTTCGCGCCTGGCCTCCTTAGAATGGAAATAAGCACAAACTTTAACAAAGACTTTTCATATCTGTCTGCGTAAGTATACTTTGATAATTATGTTTTAGTTTGAAGACATATGGTATAATAAAATTATGTGGTGTTCGTTCGCACCTCCCCTCCATAGAATGGACATACGTCACAAAGTTTTACAAGGTTTTTTAATATAAATCCACAGAATATTGTGATAAGTGTTTCAGTGTGAACAGGTATGATATAATAAATTATGGGGGGTATCTATTTTATTTTCACTTTCATCATATTTTGCTTTGGTTTTGATACCTCCAAATTCGAAGCTATCTCTGTACAACCGTTCCTTTTCATAACCTATCATACTTTCATAAATCAGAGTCCATTTTCTGTAGGCTGTTTTTGAACCCAGTCAACGACCGGTGCATTTGCTAGTATATATATATATATATATATATATATATATATATATATATATATATATATATATATATATATACTTCTTATTGGAAATAGAAATCATGCAGAGTACTAAATTATAAGGAAAATCCGAAAATAAGAGCGTATATATATATATATATATATATATATATATATATACATATATATATACATATATATTCACAATTCATGAACAACTTTCTTCTTCACATTTTAATTGTGTGTGTAATAATCTAGTTTTTTTTCAATTCTTTTTTTCTACTGGCCTAACAAGTGTTTTTGCAACACGAACAAAATTCGTTAATTTCCATTATTACATTTTACTTTCTCTGACCTAATTTTGTTGTATATTTATTTCTACTATAATTGACAACTTACTACATTACTGTAATCGCATCTAAATAGCAATATGTAATAATTATAACTTTCGATAGCCACGTTCGAGTTTAGCATTCTCCTTTAATACATATTATTTTCGAACCATAATTACTTAATTTCTCTTAATAGCGTGATCTGGTGTTTTGTTTTCTTAATTTCATTCATCCAGAGAAAGTCAGAGAATAAAAACAAAACGTTGATGAATACATAAATTGATTTGTCTTTTTTCCCCTTATATGTATACATGTGTGTTTGTTTTGTAGTTACCTTTACACGTTCGGAATTATGATCATTACCCTGGTTTTTTATCTAGAAATTTATTTGCTATGATGCAAATTTCTTCCAAAATATTTTCATGCTTTCACGATTGTTGAATTATCAGAATTATTTGTAGGGAGTTTTCATGTTTTTATTCTTTTGTCAAGTGCCAATATGCAGATGTTCTATCAAATTAGTCCTTTGTAATAATTCGTCGGAAATTAACAGAATAATGTACATTAATTACTTGGCCGTAAATTAAGCTATTTTTACAAGTACACATAATTATTTTTATAGTGTAATTTTTCTAGGTTGCAGTTAATTAGAACTGAACAACACAGCCGATTTTTAATTAAAGGCTTGTACATTAACTACTCAATTTGAATTGATTTTCTTCTTAATTAACGAAAAATGTAGAAACTAATCTATACTTGTATACCTTAAAAATACAACCCACTGCTTTCCACAGTATTTCTTGTTACTAGCGACAAATACATAGTAAGAGTACACACAGACACACACACACGCGTGCACACGCACATATATGTGCGTGTTTCTTTATTGTATATGTGTATATATAATGTGATTTAATATCATTATTATATAATATTATGAAGTTATATATATATATATATATATATATATATATATATATATATATATAAAATCACGTATACAAATTAAAAACGCTATATTATTTTTTTCATTTACAGCTAAATATGTATTTGCACTGCAAACCTAACCGACTGGAAACAGTATATTACCTCTGTCAACATGTTTTCTTTTTTTAAACAAGAATTCTAGGACGTATAGCTTCAACTTCTAGTGTATATAACTGTTTTATTGTTTTTACGCCAATCTATCTATACTCCTATAAAGTCGTTTTTCTTTTGTGGGTATTGATATTGATATTAAAAACATTCTTTTCTTTTAGTATCTATTTGCTTTCCCACTAAAGCAAAATGTGATACGCGGTCGTTTTAACGTGGGGTTAAACCAACTCCCCGAAAAAAAGGTAAAAGGGGCACTCTGGTTGGGTAAAAAAATAGTAAGTGTCCCAGTATAGACGGTTTCCCCTCCATTGACTGGGATAAATTACCTTAAATGTAGCATCTGCAGAACAGATACTACACTTTGATCCCGGCTCTAAGGCCAAGAACAACAAAAAAAGGCAATCCTCTTTCCTATTTATTTAAATATTTATTCAAAAGAATATTCCAAATTTTACAGAATTTTTAAAATAAAATAGTATAAAATGAGAAAGTAAATCTTTCTAAATGTGGCATGAGGCCAAAAAGGGTGTGGGGGGAAATGGGGGTCGGGGGTCGTCCACTTGGTCTATTTCCTATAACTAACTATAACTAATTGCAGTCACCACAATACCGCATACTCTCCAGGGGTTGGATCTACTTAAAGCCCCAGATGACAGGAACAATATTTACAAGATTTTTTTTTTTTTTAACAATGACTTTTTATTCTTTATTTTAAATGATCTTATTTACAATGAAATAATGAAGGTGATGCGTATGATATATGAAGGATGAAGTGGTGATGCGTATGATATATGCGGGTGATGGGCGGGGGTAATGAGAGCCTTAAAACACCCCAAAATAAAGAAAAAACACCAGTAATAAAAAAAATAAATGAACCAAATAAAACGTTAAGTGATGATTGTGTTAATAAAGACCCACCCTTACCTATTTAATTTTGAAATGCTTCTTTTTTTTCGGTATAAGCCGAAAACAAGGAGCACTTCCTAAGAGGGAATGGGCACAACTACAGACAAAATAAAGCGGGGGGTATGGGGTATTCGCTGACCTCCAAGAAAAATACCATTGGAACAGGCTTGGACTAAAATAAATTATCAGGACTGGGCTTCTTTGGAGGTATTCTAACACCTAAAATAAAGATTGGGGACACGGAGCTCATTTATACCAACTAGCTAAGGGACTGATCCACTACGGAATAGTCTTGACCTGGTCTGGGGATTGCTTTTACGGTCGGCGTGTGCCATGCCTAGGCAGGGAACACGTACTAAAGCCTGTTTCGCACGAACGCACATAAACTAGCGGTATGAATCCACCTCCTACTGAACTGTGAGCGAGATAACCTCCTCCTATCGCATCTGATTTTGATTTTAAGCTGGTGTTTAAAATACAAAATAAGATACCGATGAGAAGGCGGCTTGCCCCCCAGGCCCTATCTCTATAAGTGAAACCCACAATACTAGTCTAGCTACCGGCAAGGTCGCTAGTAACACCATCCATTCCTCCTTAGGCCACAAGGGATCTGCGTTATAGACTACGGATGCTAAATCCAGGATCGTTACCTGATCGGGGACGATGCGAGCCGTGACCTCGCCGACATACCCTCAGAATTCACGGAACAAGTAAAAAATGCATGTTCTACAGTTTCTAAGCAATCTTCCTCGCACCGTGGACAAAAAGGACTAAACTTCCTACCAATTCTTAACAGTATGTTATTGAGGGGTAGAGCATTTCTAACCAATCACCAGGTCAGGGAAAATTCGGAATTGTTAAGATATCCCTAGCCTGGCGCCCAATTCCATAGAGAACGGACCTCCCCCTCCGAGAGCTGCAGCCGCTCCCAAAGCGGGTCCGAAGCGGTTCCCACCACTAAACCCTGATACAATGCCCTTCTAGGCCGTGCAAGGTCAAGGTACCCTGGCATCGCTCTAAGCGCATTTCGGCATTCGTTGAAGAATTTTGATTGCCCTCTGGGTATTCTCTGGCATTCGATTAAGTGATTGGGGATATGGTTGGGAAATGCTTCACCAACCGCGGGATCCCAATCACAATCCTCAATCAGAGTTCTACCTAGGAATGCCAACCTTTCGGCATTTTTATGACTTGCCAGGTCAGGCATCCCAAGGCCCCTGTCTACAAGACGTTGAGTACAGACTTGTCTACGGACAAGCGGCCGTCGCTCATTCCACAAAAGTGAAAAAAGCGCACGCGTTAAGGCCGCCATACGAACCGCAGACAGAGGAAGTACAGCCAGCCGGTAAATGATCAGCGGAGACACGTAAGTAGCACAAGCTCCCGCTCTACCTTTAAGAGACAATCCCCTTCGAAGCCCGAGTAACTTTTTCATAACGCTTGAGAGCCTTAATCACCGTAATAATATCAACGATGCTCGAAACAAATACGGTGACATCATCGGCAACCGCAGAAACCCTGACTCGCGCATCGGCAGGAAGAGCAATACCGCGAAGGTCCGGTTCAGCCACCCTAGACCTCAAGTTCCTAAGGAATGGTTCCAACGCGATGACATATAACATGGGCAACAGTGGACACCACTGTCGCACCGACCGAGAAACCGCGAACGGCGCCGACCGCACCCTGTTGACCTGAACAACTACCGTCGGCCGAGCATACAAAATGGAAATCCATCTGCAGAAGCCGGACCCAAAGCCGGCGGTTTCTAAAACAGCCATCAGGAAAGATGATCAACCCTATCAAGCGCCTTGAACTGATCTAAATTGATCAGCGCGGCTTCAGTGTCGTCTATTAGGTTTTCTAGGACTATACGAATCAAATGCAAATTGTTTTGAATTGATCTCCCCTTCACAGCGTAATTCTGATCCGGTTCCATCAAGTCAGTGATAACAACCTGCAAACGATTCGCCAGAACTCGGGCCAGGATTTTCAAATCCATATTCAACAACGTGATGGGCCTAAAATCATCCAACCCCCCAACATGTGTATCCTTCTCCTTCAGAAGTGTGAGCATGCATTTGGTAACCTGACTCGGGATGGATCCCGTGTCAAACCAGTGGTTAAACACACCCGTCAGAATCGGAACAGACATGTCCGACAAACTCAAGTATAGCTCGTAGGGCAATCCATCGAGTCCTGGTCATATATTATAGGCGATCTGCTTCATGGCAGCTACGACCTCACACTCAGTAACCCGGCCATCACAACTAGCCGTTCGGGCCGCCTCTAAGCAGGGCGAGCCAGCCAAATAGTTGCCAAACTACTGGACGCGGAGTCTGGACAGCTGCGCGAAACGATCTTAAAAGTGCACTCGAAACCGCTCGCAAATCTCCCGAGCCGACACTAAGGAGTCTTCTTCCGGACTCTGAATCTTACGAATGTAGTTATCCGATTTGCGCCCGAGCGAACGGACACGTTCCGATTTGTCCACATTCACAGCTTCGTTGGACATTTTTTAATTCTAGCCCTAACTACCTGGCCCTGACATCGCTCGCTAGCCAAACGACTAAGGTCCGCCTTAGCTAGGCCTATCTCTAGGGAATTCGCCCCTGCCACCGCCCGGGATAGTCTATCCTATAGTTGCTTCTTTGCCTTGGCCCTATCTAGGGCGAGATGTTGGACATATTTGACAGAGAGTCTCTAATACTCGATTTGTCGTTTACCCACCACCTATTCCCGGTAACCGCCCCCACTACTCCCTTCTTGATATGTTCAGTAAGCCTTTCCCAGAAGTCATCTATCTCCAGTGAGGAGGTATTTAACTTCCAGTATCCGGCTAACTTGGTGGTCCTATCTAGATCTAATCTGACCACAAGTAGTTTGTGGTAAAAGTGGCCTAACCAGTGGAACGTGGGACAAGATATGTATTCTATATTGCCTCTTCTAACTAACAACCGATCCAAGTAAGTACTTGAAACGGAAGGCCTGTTAGAAAGCCATGCCCACATCTCTCGCCCCGGATGATCCACCCGATACCTGTCTAGCAGATCGCATCTAGCAATCTGGTTCGACAGACTGGTTTCACACCCATCCGTCATTCTAGTTCCGCCCAACTTATCTACCCTGCGATCAAGGATGACATTCCAATCACCCCCAATCACCCACTAGGACTGCCCGTTCCGAACCCCCGAGAAACACCTCCAACCGCCGGAAAAATGAAACCCGCTCCCGTACGCAATTGCGCGCATACACTGCGACGACTTGAAACGCTCTATTTGCCACGGCAACATCGGCCACGATCAGTCTACCTTCAGAATCCGCGTGAACAACGCTAACCGTTGTAGAAAGTGTGCGCCTAACTAACAAAACGTATGCTGAAAAGAATCATAATGCCCCTCCAGCACCCGATGATCGTCAACGCAATTTTAGTGAGTCTCCTGTAACGTTGCCACATCTATGTTCATGGACATGGAGTCCCTCAGTACCCTAGCGGCTTTGCTTTGACACCTCATGCCCCTTACGTTCAAGCTAGCAAGGCTTAAGGACGTGCCCATTGTACCTATTCATCGTAAACCACTGGCCTAAAGTCTTTAGTACCCAGGATGCCACAAGATTGGGCGAGGTTGCCCGAAAGCATCTCGGACTTACTTGTCCGTCCCGTGCAATACCCCCGACATCCAATGGGAACGTCAATTTAAGGGCCCTATAGAAACAAGGGTGGACGTATATAGGGATCCTCCATTCACATCTAGGTGCAAGCTGATTGAGGGAGTCGTGCCCCTCTTCCACCAGTTTAATGTTTTGGAACGCCTCCTTCGCCTCCTCAATCATATTCCACATGGCCTTCGTGCGACCAACTTTTGTGTGGCGCACAAAGGTCATGACTAAGGGGGCGTTTGGGAAGTTCTTTTGGTTGCAGGTCTTTTTCCTTCAACTTTGTCTAGGTTTCTCAGCAGCTTAAGTAGACCCCTATGACTCTGCGTGATGTAACTATCAGCATGAAGGGGGTCTACGTCGCATATCCGGTCCCCTGGAAGATAGGGGACCTTCTTTGATTTTTTTATCCGTATTGGAGAAGCAGAGGCAGCTCTTCTCTTGCAGGGTGTCTCCGGCCTCTCCCGGAACAAGGATCTATCAACCGCTGGGGGGATCAAAAAGGGATAGAATTTTGGTTTAGCTGAAGGGGTTGGGGTTTAGAGTGGCTGAACTGTAGAGGCAGTATTCTCTACGTTCATGGGAGATGGGAAACGGAACCCAGCCTCCTTGGTCTTTTTTGCTTTCTGTTTTCTTTATGATTTCTTTCGGCCTTGGCACTCTGCCACAAAAAGCCTGACTGCTGCTGTCATTTCTCTCTGCTTTCTCCTGCTCCCCTTCAGATTCTGATGAGGAGACCGGATTTTTCCTTTTCTGGCCGCTGACTCCTTCTTTCTCTGGTTTACTGGTGGAAGGCTTCTCACATAGCGACCCTGTTGGAACGGACCGACCTTGTACGTCAGGGGCTGCTCTCTTGCGGAGGGGGTCTTCACTCTTTTTGGAGACTTCTTCACTAATTTGCTCCAGCCGTCGGATGTTGTAGATGCTGGAGCGCCCCCTCCAGCTGGCTTCTCAGGGGCTGCTGGTACCACACTTTTTGGTCTGGGTGTCACTGGTTGAGGGTTCCGCTTGGGACAATCTCTGACCATATATATGACCTTGCTGTTGGCAATGACAACAATGGGGTCTTCGCCCCTCGACGATGGCGCTCATAGACCAGGAGTCCCACCTGAGCGAGGCGCATTTTAATAGAGTAGTCCCCTACCATCAGATTACGGGGACCACGGAGCGGGAGAACAGATTCCACGTCACCGTACTGACTCATAAGAGCCCCCCCAACTGTTTTGAGTCTGTTTAACAAGGAACTCCCAGTATAGCTACATTTGTGCGTGTCTTACACAGGTGCTCCGGCTTGGAGCGTAAATATTTCCACCTCAAGTCGGAATGAAAGAGATTCAGAGGGTCACCGTCGGTTGGCAGCAGCAGGTCCCACATGGCGTAACTGCGGCTGCAAATGTGTATCGCAGGGATCTTGAGATCCCCGAGAATCTCCGCCATGGGTTCCTTGTTTATGCCGGGCAAAGATTTCTTAGTGGAGTCTATAGTGACTAACGATATTATTTTTTTTCGCTAATCTATCCACAGCTCCCGGCAGGGCTTTTATTACATTACCGTCGGTCAATTTCTTGTATGTTGAGTCAAACAACCGACGGTAACTCTCTGGTGCTAACTGGGTTTGGAGGCCCCATTCTTTTGCTGCTGTCAAGGGCATCTGTGTCTCTGCAGGCAACTCCGGTGGTGATAGCGGTATCCTCTGACCTGGTGGAATTGATGAACATGTGGAGTCCAGCGCCTGTGAATTCCCCGGCAGTGATGGCCAATCTGCCGGGGTTTCCTTTGGGGTCGAGGGCTTAGGGGCTGTCTTCCTACTTGGTGTGGTACCAACGGCCCCACTCTTTTGTTCAGTTTGAGCGGCCCCCGTCTTCCTGGGACGAGACTTTCTACCCACTCCGTGGATTCTGTGGGACTGGTTCTCGCCCTCGCTGCTACTGCTGCAGTAACTGCAACACAGGTTTTCCTTAAGTGTCCGGCTCAAGTCAGAATCCATCATGACTAATAAGTCCATGGCCTGTTCCCGGTCGCTTGGCAGCGCGTCCTGTGACGCCTGATCCAGCCCGGTGGTTCTCAAAGTGGAGAAATCGGCAGAGGTGGAAGGTCTTATTCTCGTCCCTAGGAGTTCTGTCCTCCTATGGGCGGGAGGGCTAACAGTTAAAGCCCTCTTCCTCTGCCGATCCTACCGAGCTGGATCACCTCTCCCAGCTGGCCTAAACCTACCACTGCCGGGGACGGCAGTGTCGTCAATTGCCCAGGAGCCGCCGCCTAGTGCGACGAACTCCTCTACAGTCACGGTGCGGGGGCCAGCACCGGGTCTAGTGCGGGCGGCAGCACCGACCGTACCTCTTGGTATATCTACTGGGCCTGAACCAGTGGCCGTGTCAGGGACATGGCAACCAGAACCCGGACTAGGCAAAGGAGCGGAGCGCGGACCGCGTGGCGGTGGGGGTGGGACTTTCTCAGGGCCTGATTCGGCCCCTAGATTTGGCCGAAGCCCCCTCTGGGAACGGGACCCCGGGCTAGGCATGTCTGCACTGGAACCCGGACCAGCTACCCTTCCCCTCTGCGTCTTCTCCCCGGTTCAGACCCGCCGATTTGGCCTGGCTGAGGATTCTGTTGGATGCGACTCCAACCACCTCAGACGCAGACTGGCCAGCTACTTAAGTCGAGCCCGAGAAGAGAGACAACCTGAAAAAATCGAAAAGTAAAAACAACGATTTAACCAGACCCAAGAGGTCTAGTAGCTGGTCTTTGGATGTCGGGGACAGCCAAAGGGCAAACAGAAAAGACAGGAGACCGGTCTTTTCTATTTATTTAAAAAAGAAAATACAGCTTTTTTATATATTGTTTGTGGAAATATATATCTAGCAAAAGCTAATTTGCATATTCTTAAAACATTCATTTTAATTAATCCCCTATTAGTATTTTCGGTTTTATTATGGGATGATCATTTAGAGTTAACTAATACGTGTAATTATATTCATGCAGATATTCTACATGATTTATACTTGCATAATATTTGAGTAAAATCTTTACAGTAAACAAATATTGTTTCCATATATATTTATGTATACGTATATAGTTTTGTTTAATCTATCTATCTATCCATCTATCTATCTATCTACAAAATTGAACCTGCCTTTGTGTCGTTGTGTCTGTGTAGATTTTCCTACGCAATAACTGTCAATTTGCAGTCTACAGACGTGAAATTTGATATACAGGGTAATGAGATTTGGGAAACTATTTGCGATCGGTTTTCGGCAAAAATTTGGCTGTTTGGTCAAAGTTCAACGATTTTACCTTTGAGAATTTTACCAAATCCCTCCGACAATTTTGGGTCTAAGCACTTGATATTTTAGAAATGGGTTACTTGGACATAGATCTAACTTAATAATTTGATTTGAGCACAAAACAATAAATTTTAAGGGGTCACAGTTTAAAAAATTGACCTCTTTTTTTTCTTCTTTTTTTGCTCAACATACACCTCCTAACACCCGGGCAATGCCGGGCGTAAATACTAATCTATCTATACTCATATAGATTCAGTTTTCTTTTGTGTGTATTTATATTCATATTAAAACCCTATTTTCTATTTATTTAAAAAAAAAAATACAATTTTGTTTTATCTTGGTTGTGGAATTACATTCCCTAACAAACGATCTAGCTAATTTGCATATTCTATTAAGCATTCATCTTAATTAATTCCCTATTAGTTGGTTCGTTTTTTTTAATGGGATTATCCTTTTTAGTTAACGATTACCTGTAATTATATTCATGCAGATACTCTACATAATTTATACTTGACTGATATTTGCGAAAAAAATTTATAGTAAACACAAAATCGTTTCGATATATATATTTATGTATGTGTATATTTTTGTTAAACAAATCTCTCTCTCTCTCTCTCTCTCTCTATATATATATATATATATATATATATATCAAATGAACGTGTCTGTGTATATGTGTGGGAGTCTGTCTGTGTGTCTATCTGTGTACATTTCCATACGCAACTTTTAGTCTACAGGCTCGAAATTTGATATACAGGGTACTGAGATTTGGGAAAATCTTTGTGATCGTTTTTCGGCCAGTAATTTGGCTGTTAAGAGGTCAAAGTTCAACAATATGACCTTTGAGAAATCTACCAAACTCCTCAGACAATTTTAGGTCTACGACTTGAAATTTTAGATATAGGTTCCTTGGACATGGGTCTAACTTAATAACTTGATTAAAGCCCTAAACAATAAATGTTAAGGGGTCATAATTGGGGTCAAAATAAAAAAAATTGACCTCTGCGGTCTCTACCAAATTACTCAGGCACTTTCTTGTCTAACTATTTGAAATTTGACATAAAGGGTATTCAGAGATAGGGTAAGCTTTTTAATCGGTTTTGGATCGAACATCTTTAGTTACCAATATATAAATGTATGCATGAATGTATGTTTGCATGTGTGCTTAAAAGAGAGAGAGAGAGAGAGAGAGACGATGGATTTTACCAAGGTCATTATCGTTTTAAAGTCCGACCTTTCAAACGACAAATATCGAAAATTGGCTAAAAGCATTAATATCTTAACCTTATACTGGGAACCTCTCTACAGGGGTGGGTCGCTTTTTTCGTCGATATTTTATAAAGTCATCCTCTCCTTTCAATTGTCTTACCTTAATTAAAAAAAAATATCACTTCCAGGTAGGCGGTGGTCCTAGCAGCATAGACAGGAGCAGCATAGTCAGGTGTTTTTTCACGTTATTTTCCTCCTTCCCTGTACGGGTTCGAGCCTGCCTTCCTACTACCACTTTTGTTTCTTTTTTTTTTTTTTTGCTCAACAGACACATCCAAACACCCGGTCAGCGCCGGGCTGAAATGCTACTAAGTAAACAAAGCAAACTAATTGTTTATTTTACTATTAAAAAATTCCAATATTATTTTCAATGTTTACACATACATTAATCTATTTTCTTTTTCTACATATGTTGTAATTCAACTTACTCTATATAACCTAAATAATACTTCTGTCGCTTCGTGCTATAGTGAAAATAGCTTTGTAAATTTAATGGTTTATGCTAACAAAATTTGCAATTATGCTATTTAGTAGATTCTTCACATAAATGAGAAAACCAGTTATTGTTTTTCAATATATTGTCAAGGAAAATAATGTAGCTTCTTGTAAAAAAAAAAAAATATATAAATTAATCAATCACATAAACTATTCGTTTAACACCGGAACACATTTACATCCAATTTTATCTAAACTAAATGTGTCCTCATCAAAGCGATGTCTCGTAACCTACGTCGCAAGTGTACCAAGTTTTCTCATCAGAATCAAACGCACCATTTTAGTACCATGCCTCGAGCTAAATTGCAATCGTGCGATACGATCTATCCTGCCATTGCGTATCAGCAACGGCCCGATACTAATTACCACTGCTATTCCCTCATCAATGTTTCTGATTTTTTAAAAAATGTTATTGTTTTTGTATTCTCAATTTTTAATACGCGCTGCGGACTTTTCAAATGATAAACACATCATATATGTATCTATTCGCCTGCAGGCTGGGCTTCTCGTGTGTGTGTTTTTTTAAATAGAAGATACCGACGGATTATCGAAGTTATTTATAATGCCCCTTCAATGTGAATATATATGCCTTTTACAAGTAATTGTATACCGTCTTATAGTTTGTATAACTCCGAATTACATTATATATGTGCGTGTATTTTATAGATTTAAAACAAAGGTTTTACTAATGACTATAAATTTTGGTGTCTGAATAGATTATCACTATATTCATAGGATAGCGAGTCTGTAATTTATATTTTCTGTCGCGTATACATCTGCGTGACAGGCGTTTAATTGTTTTAGACTTTCTATTTCTTGTAATGAAACACTTTACCAAGAAGCCTTCATAAGTTTTGTTTTCGGTTTTGATTGTAGCTGATGGCACCCAAGTCATTCATTTTTTTATAAATAATTTTACCAAGAAGTCTTCATAAGTTTTAGGTTTCTCTTTCGGTTATAGCTAAATAAACTCAAGTTGTATATATATATATATATATATATATATATATATATATATATATATATATATATATATATGTATATATACATATAAATATATATATATATTTATATTTGTTGTTTTATATGCTTTGAATAATTTTATTTTTATAAGATTGATTATATTACAATCTAAATCTCAATTTTAATTCATTGTAACAAAATTGTCAATAATTTCAAAACATTTTAAAACTTTATTCTCGCGTCTTATTAATTGAGTAATAGTTAAAATAGAGCTTTGTGTGGGGTTTTGTGTTCATAATGATTCAACGATTAACACTAATAGACTAACACTAATAGATTAACACTAATAGACGAGTAACAATTCGTTATAGAATGGAAGAGCTATTTATTTCGAAACATGTCTACTAATTACACGGTTGCTCTTTAAAAGAAAAAAGAAATATAAACGATGACGGAACAAACATTCTAGGGACTGGGGGTAAGCACCTCTGCAATAGAAGAAAAAATTACATCTGGGAGTTAATTGAGGGGTATCATCTGTTTGAAAGAAAACTGTAATAGAATTTGAAGTTATGAAAATAGGAACCCGAGGTAAGGGAAGAAGTATGTAAGAAACTAGTCAGGAAATATCGAATTTACAAAAACATGTTTAAACGAAACTGAAAATGCATAAATAAAACAAAACAAAAATAAGTGGACACTAATAAAAGCAATATATCAATAAACAGGAAAAGATATAAAGGCAAATAAGAAATTGAGGAGGAAAATAAAACATAGGAAGAATAAAAAGCTGAATGAGGAAAAATGTATAATTTTGAACAATAATAAAATGAAATCATTAACCAAGAATCGATAAAGATAAAGACAAATATAGTAAAAAAGTAGAATTATAAGAATTTAATTCAAAATTATATATATATATATATATATATATATATATATATATATATATATATATATATATATATATATATATATATGCATACAATATGATAGGTAGATGCAATAATTTGAATGAGAAACAAAAGAAGGGGCGACGGAAATAACCATTACGAACGAGAATAAACGTAATGCGATGATATAGAATATTGAGTACTACTCAGTTGAAGAGCGGAAGGGAGAAAGGAAAACAAAGCATTGATTTGGAAAAATATTCGTAGTTGAGAGAAAATTGAGAAGAGTCAGATATTAATAAATGTAATCAGGTTAGGCAGAGAAATATACAACATTTTAAACTAAACAAGTGAAGCAGGCATGGCCCTTGTGAGTTCTCAGTAAACAAGGCATACAAAATTACAAAGTTCAACATTTTTTCCTCCTCCCAGTTAGTCCGAAACGTCCCCATAGGTATCAAATCTTGGTTAAAATGAACAAAATTAACAACAACAAAAAATGCAGTGTTAGGCCTTAACATATGTAAATTTGAGTTCTATACTATGCATAAAAAGAAATGATAAAGTCCACTATTTGCCCCCCATTCAAACCCAAAAGTCTCTAGTGCGTTAAAATATTTAAATTTGAGTTCGGCACCATGCAAAACTGCTAGATAGACATACACAGAAAATTTGCGGCAAATATTGTAAAATATTCCCCAAAATGGAGTGTTTCATTCGCCCTAAAAAGAGCCCCAAAAGTTATCACGAAGTACATATAAACACATCTTTATAGAAGTCAGTTAGTAACAAATTTTCAGAAAGTTTTAGAAAAATTCCAAACATCCTTTTTCTAATGAGCACAAATGTATCACCTTTAGCCATTTTAACTGAAAAGGCACTCCTAGATGGGAAAACCTGAGTTTTCCCGGAAACTCCATTCTGTTTTTTTTTTAAAGTAATATCATGTTTAATGTTTGTGCAAAATCTCACAAAATTCCAATAGGTAGTTATTGAGAGAAGTGCGGACAGACGGACTGACGAGCGGAAGAACGGACATGGGTAAATTTACATGTAAGCTCTCGTTTTGTCGGGGGATCAAAAACTAATACAGAGTGATAAAAACACGGGGATGTAGAACACCACGAACTACAAAAAATAAGAATAAGAAGCTAGGGAAGATGAGGAGGAAAAAGACTATTAATATAATGGGCGGCTAGTTTGTAGAATAATGTGGAGCAGACATAGAAAAAAGAGCGATATAGAGTTGTAGAAATATGAAGTGAGTGGGCGGAAGAAATGAAATGCACATGAAGTAATCGTTCAACAGAAGGCAAGGAGGACTTTCTATACCAAAGTTATGATGATGATAAAATGAGGATGTAAGAGGACTAGTTGATGGTGTTGCTATAAAAAGGAAAACAATCATCATGTTGGAAGAAAACACACATTGTCAAACGCAAAGAAATAGAATCCAAAATAGAAAAAAAAAAACGACGATAGTCAGTATTTGATGTAACACAAAAGAAATAAGCAAAAGACGGACATCTGAATCGTTGCAAGTTCGTAAAAAAGCATGCCAACATTAACAAAATATAAAATGGACAAGAAAAGCAACCATCGTTAAAGAATAAATGTAAGACGGGATCCAATACGTGAAATGTAAACAAGTGTCTGTTTTCTCAAACGACTTTCGTTATTAATTTATTTGATTCCTGTTTTGCTTTTTCTTTTAATTGGAGCTTTAGAAAAATATTCCTTTGCAATATGCAGATCGGTCTGTGAACACATGCAAGTGTTCATTCAGGGCCCGGGGCAGAAGATTTTACCGAATTTAGTAATTTTAATAACACGTTCGATTTTCCCAGAGTATCTTCAGTTTGGAGTTGCATCGATGTAATTGTATTAGTAGCTACGTCTGTCAATCCATTAGTTTATAATACTTGACACAGAAACGTCATTTAAATCGCTATGCGATATAATTAGCGTGTCTTATAGAACATCTCCAGAATATCATTATCTATATACGAGATACTATCATGGTTTCAACTATCACTTTTTGTAAATCTGTCGCCTGAGACATCCAAATAATATTTATATCCGTTTGGCACGCTTAAATTAAAAATGTCATCTTCTTTGCTCTTCGCCATATATATATGAACTATAATTTTAGAGAGAAATCCACGCTAAAGTATATGATCTTTTTTTGGCATTTTCTGCTGATGCTTGCACTTTACTATAAGACGTCTAATCAAGATCAACTAAAAATGTCATCTCTGTTCATGTTTCCCACTTATTTTCGTACTATAATTTTTGACATCCAGTCAGGCTTTGCTTTTAAATGATAACTTTGTTGGTCTTTAACACTTGGGTTTTAAATATAATTTTAGGCGGTCAGTCATGATATAGTTTGAAATGTCATTTTCCGCGGTATGTCATGCTTCAGCTTATAAAATCGTTTTCAGATGTAGTTTGTATATCTAGGATTACATCTACTTTTACATAATTAATTGTGTTAGAATAGTGTCCCCATACACTTGATCAGCAGAATAATTCTCCTTGATTCACATTAGTAGGTTTCTTTGCGGTTTCACTGTGATATATTTTCAAACATTTGTGTTTTCTTGCTTCTGAATATGATTCTTTTACTCTCTATGCATGTATGACTGTTTTATGAATTTCATGTTTCATAGCAAAGCGTAAAGAGTATCGCATAATTTAAGAAGAAAGTTTTGTTAACTGAAAACGCATGTTAGTCTTTTCGTCATATTTTCTAATATGTTTTAAATTAGATTTTAAAAGATACAACATAACGAAATTACTTTTAACAATACTTAACATCTTAGCTAATCATATGCTAAACATTTTTTAATAAATTAAAAGTAATTAAATTATGATGCCAGTGGCATAAATCGTAGATTGGTTCAACCGGCTTCCCTGGAGTAGGAAGTTTCATGGGAATATTAAGTTCACAAGCACTTCGGAATCTAATGTATATCCGGATTCCGGGAGATGAAATCGACTAGCGTTTGGAGTTTTCGCAAGAAAATAACGTGATTTTCCAACACAAGGAGTGATATTCCTAAATAAGCACGTATCTGATAGTGGTCAAGCCGATTGCCGCTTAAGTTCGGTGATTTTATGAGAGTCGGTGTGGAGGATAATTAACATATTTCTACAATATTTATTGGCACTAAATACAGACTAAATACGTATCCGTTATGGATTCAGTTAGGTTTGAAATCCATCATGTATATATATATATATATATATATATACATATATATATATATATATATGTATATATATATACATATATATATGTATGTATATATGTATATATATGTATGTATATATGTATATATATGTATGTATATATATATATATATATATATATATATATATATTAGTATATATATTTACTCTCCTTCACCCGAAACAAGGCATATTTCAACTTCATTTGAACGTCAGTGTCTACTAATGAGGGGCATGCCTAAAAAATCAAGATGTTGGCTTCTGTTGCATTTAAACTTCTGCATTTCAGTGCAGTTGTGGAAGTAGACGGCAGGAAGGGAATTCCAAAGTCAAACTGTTCTAGGAGAGGAGGTTTACAGTAGAAAACTTCTAACATTTAGGAGTGAAAGTGTGTGATTTTATTGCTCAGCTGGTTTGTCAGGTATATGTACGTCAAGGGCGCACAAGTGCATCAGAGCACGTTCCCTTAATATACTTGCAAAACAGGCACAACGATGCCGCATTGCGGTGATGGGACAGTGGTTGAGTATAGTTGACAAAGTGGTACCTGTTAGATTGCAGACCCTTTTTGGATCCTTATTGGAGCCCAGATGTTGCAACAATGCTCCATACATGGGCGAATGCTGGCCTTATAGAAGTACACGATATTCTCAGGTGTGAGCAGTTTTCTAGCACGATAGGGGAAGACCCCCTTCCTTGCAGCAGCCTTCACTATGTCCTTAATTTATTTACTTCAGTTCATATTTCCTGTGAATCTAAAGCCGCAGAGTTCGAAGGAAGAATTCTCAGGTAGAGTGTAGAGTGTTATTTTTCATGGATATCAGTGGTTGGAGTTTTTTTTTTTTTTTGTAATTGTTAAAGGAGGTCATCTTAGTTTTACTAGCATTAAATATAACAGTCCATTTACATCCCCATTCAGCTACGGGCTGTAGGTCATTTTCTAATAATTCAACCTTTCTTGGATTGGTGTGCATTCGTTCTTCTCTCATACATGTTATAGAGCATTGTATCCTCAGCAAATATACCCATCTCAGACTCAATATTATCGGGGAAGTTATTGATGGATATCATAATCATGGACTAAGGACCGCCCCGTGATACATTCCCACATTTATTTTATGCTTCTCGGATACCAATGGCAACCTGAATGTTTCTATAGTCTAAGAAATATGTAATTATATTTAATATTTGTCTTGTTATACCATATAATTTAATTTTCATTAGTAGCCGTTCATCCAAATGTTGTCAAATATATCGAGAATATAGCCCTGGCCTCACTGCGTTATCCAGTGCGACGTAGATGCGTTCAGATATGACGGTTAAAATATTTGCAGTAGAAGGGCATTTCCTAATTCCGTACTGTTTGTCAAAAAGAAGATTAGCTCTTGCAAGATGGTGGACAAGTGCATGATTGATTAGTGTCTCGAAGATTGTAGTGAAGAGGGGATAGACTCGCAAAAAAAAACGGATTTTTACACGAGAACTTTTCCATTGTGTTTTCCCAACGATTCTATTCGGAATTTGAAAAGAATTATCGCAATCATTTAGAGGTTATTTCCTTTTGCCAGAATTCTTGTACAGTGGTACAACAGAGACAATCGTCTAGCTATTAAGGAATCGGGATTATTAGGCATTAGTTACAGTGTTTTGAAAGTCCGGGTGGGGAGCTGAGCTGCGCATTTCTTACTTGGTATAACACAGATCAAATGAATCCCACACGCCTTGGAGGTGTCGAAGTTTTTTTATGACATCGTGGACATGTGAAGAGATGATTTTCCGATCATCAATTTTGGCTTCCGTCCGCATAAGGAAATGTGGGAGGTAGTTGTTTGTTGACTCAACGGTTTGGTTAAGGAATGCAATTATCCGAGCAAGCAGCTTCGCCTTTCGGTTTCCGTGCATGTGACCATTCTGGTTGTGGATAGTCGGGAAATTACTGATTACCCTTTATTCACTAAACTATAATAAACTTTTCCAGGACTCGCGAATTCCTATTTTTATGCGCCTCTATACGTTCACTGGTTATTCAACATGTCTCCTTTTGGCTGTTGTCATTATTTCGTGGCCTCTATCAATCTTTGACTATTTCTTTTTGACTTATAGCAGAGAAGCCGGCGTAGTACATGCTGTTTGTGTAAATGGCAGATGTACAATCTGTAGTGAACCATGGTGGGGTGAGCCTTGCTATATTACTTCCGTGCGCGGGAGCGTGCTTCAATACCCGCTTTGCACCATTAAACTGCAACATTTGCACACAGTTAAGCAGAGAGAGACAGATATTGGCCCATGAGACATCTCTGATATGTTCTCTCATGGATTCCCATTCAGCCCTTTTGTAGTACCTTGCCGCTTTTAGTAGTGCCTCCATCACTTAGGGGTTGGGATTTGATTGCGATGCCTACTGATACTACTAGGGTGTCTGCGTTTCCGATTTATTTAAATTTCCTAAGCCATGTTTGACTGTGTATTTATTCAGCCATCTTCCAATGCTTTTCACATACGAGATCATTGTTCTAGCGTTGATATCCACTTTGAGTATTAGTATCCGTCCAAATAAAAAAAAAGCTCATGGACATCGGATGCAAAATTATAGATTTCTTTATTTTCATATAATTAGGTAATGAGAAAAATAAAAAAGGAAGACAACGGAATACTCGTACATAATAATACCCAGAACAAAGAATATTGTTTTCACGTTCACAAAAACGAATCACTGCTTTCATTCGGACTCTTTCGGACTCTCTCTGTCTCTGTCTGCCTGTCTGTCTGTCTGTCAGTCTCTCTCTCTCTCTCTCTATATATATATATATATATGTATGTATATATATATATATATATATATATATATATATATATATATATGCCAGTTTATAAATTACCGACGTAAATCACTGGAGTATGCATAATGATAGCGGTTGTAATCAAACAGGCTCATGATACGTGCCACACCCACGCATATATATATATATATATATATATATATATATATATATATATATATATATATACACATGCGTGCGTGTGTATATATGTATATATATATGTGTGTGTGTGTGTGTGTTTGTGTGTGTGTTTGTGTGTGTGTGTGTATGTGCTTCCCTGGTTATTATTCAGAGATATGTATTCCCTTTCAAAACACACTATTTAGCAAGTTAATATCATAATCACGCATTCCCTATTATCTTCTGTTAACGTCAAAACATACATTTTCTCTCGCAATATTCCTAACTAGGTTTTCGTTTTCTTTTTGGACCTGTCACTATTTATTTATCGATATCTACTTTTTCCGTAGTTCTCTTCTCAAGTATAACCGAATAAAAAACTGCAATATACATGTTGTTGGAATATTACTCATTTTACTTGTTG
Organism: Euprymna scolopes; assembly: GCF_053919585.1. Classification (NCBI taxonomy): domain Eukaryota; kingdom Metazoa; phylum Mollusca; class Cephalopoda; order Sepiida; family Sepiolidae; genus Euprymna; species Euprymna scolopes. The sequence continues at coordinate 32,743,029 of NC_136497.1, forward strand.
CCGATTTGTGTATGTCTCTGGATGTCGGGTAAATCAGATAAATAACTTATTAGATTTGTGAAGGCATTACGAAATAGCTTGACAAGAGTTGGTAATTGGATTGTCGTAAACTTGCTTCTCACAGGCATGCTTGAATTGCATTCATGAGAAGTTCATAGCACAGGATGCACGCTTGAATAAAATATTTATTTTTTAAACATCTAAGATTATGTCTTATATAGCTAAAGTCGCCTTATCTCATATATTTTGGATTTCATTTTTTTTTATATTGAAATCTGATAGGACTGAATAATGTTATTAAATGATGGACCTAATTACAATTTACAGAAGTTATACACAAGCTTACATCTTTTATTTTCTTCTTTACTTAACATTATTACTTCCTCCAAAAAACATATATAATCTTGAACCCATTATTTTGTATAGGCATCCATTATATTACTAGCTAAATTGTATAGACTTCCATGTCAATAATCTAATCAACGATTTGGTATATAAAGCGATACATACGTACAACCAACACTATTTAAATTGTTTTTTGTTTAATTTACAACATAAGTAAAAGCGCACTCATCAGATTGTTCAAACACGAAAGAAAAATTGAAAATATTTTGTATGCAAAAAAACTGTACGGCATTTAATTTTTTTTTAATTCTAAATTAAATGAAACAACTGTATACGCAATGAACACTCTGAAATGATGAATCGATGTAGGTAAAATAGGCTGGCTACATTCTGCCACATATAAATATCATTATTTTCTGAACGATGAGGCACCCCTAGCAGTGCAACCGGAGTTTTCCTCAAAAATACGTCCAGTTACTTTTTTACTTATATCATTTTAAATGCTTGTGATTTTTTTAAAAATCCAAACAGTTGTTATTGAGAAAGTTGTGGACAGACGAATGGACTAACGGACAAGGGTGAATCTACAGGTCTACCATCCTTTTGTCATGGGATGAACAATTATTTATAAAGAAATATTTGAAGCAATCGGGAAAACAATAAACTAATATTTTAAACAGATCGTTAATTTATTGAGATTGTCGGACTGACTTCCTCATCTTTATTGTTATAGTCACCAAGTTTCGACCGTTTTGCGCTCCGGCCTTCATCAGATGTTTTGTATCGAAGTGGGGAACCGTTTGTTAGGAGTCTCGAACCCAACCCTTTATTATTTTTTTGAATTTTTGAATGTTACTTTTCACTGCCTTCGTTCAACGAAGGTAGTGGAAAGTATCATTCAAAACAGAATCAGCAACTATGTCGCGGAGCATAGCTGGAGTCCGAACACGGTACTCCCGTAATAATAATAAAGGGTTGGGTTCGAGACTTCTAGCAAACGGTTCCCCAGCTCGTTACAGAACACCTGATGAAGGTCGGAGGGCAAAAGGGCCGAAACGTTGTGACTACAAGAACATAGATGAGGAAGTCAGTCCGACAATCTCAATAAATGAAAACACCTCATCTAAAAAATACAGAAAATTACAGAACGTTAATCATATTTAAAAAAAATGTATATTTGTATAATCTTCTTCAATAAAGCAATCAAATTAATAAAACATGCTTAGTGTGGCATTGGTGCTAGTGTGTTTAAAATGAACCAGAAATCCTTGTTAATTGAAATAATATCGTTTTGTTTTCATAACGTAATTGGCAATCACCTCGATTTGAAACTCGCGCAGCATCGTTAGAAGACCATGTAAGGAAGAAAAATATATAAATAATACATTTTAAAATACAATAAATTAAGCGATTTAGCAAGATAACTGTGTATAATAGCCACAAAAATATTCAAACCCCCCTATTACATGAAAGTAATAGATAAATGACATTTTTCCAAGAAATATTATAATCAATCCTAAAACCATTTGTCCCAGTGTAATTCAATTGCGGCTTTATCTTTTTACACTGACATACTTTTGGTGTTATTTTAATGTAATTAAGAAATGAATCTCCCTAATACGTGAAAATGATGAAAACCACATTTAGCAATCTTCAACATAACTTAACGTGTTTTTGACATGCATTAGCTGTGATGGCGTTCAATAAACTAAGAAAATCCTTATAGACTTAGTATTTTTCTTATTATTAAGTTGTTGATTAATGAGGAAATTAGGTCTTGTCAGAAAATGTGAAAAAACATGTAAATTCTTCATATAACAATTGGTTTTACTTTTTGTGAACGGAAAGTCCTTCTAGACTGAGATATTTTTTTATTCTCATTAATTTGTTCATTAATTTAAAAAATGTATAGCTCCGGTAATAAAAAGAAATATATATGTAATAAAAGAATATATATATATATATATATATATATATATATATATATATATATATATATATTATATATATATATATTATATATATATATATATAATAAATCATTCAATTCTCGATAAACTATCTGTTGTGTTTTTTTATACAATGAATTATGAAATCATTCTAAGACTGAGATATATTTTGGTGTCTTTAATGGGTCTGTAAGTTAGAAAGTAAATTCCCTAATACACAAAATTGCTGAAAAGCACGTAATACAATGATAAAATTGTTGGTTTTTATCTAATAAAGTGAATGAGAAATCTTCTTAGACTGAGGTAGGTTTTACATATTGTTTTCATTAATTAGACTATAAGTGGACAACATAAACCCCCTTAATTATACAAGAAAATGTCGAACAACACTTAAGCCAACTTTAAACCATGCCGGTCAATGAGGGAGAAGTTTATCCAGACTAGGCTCATTTTTATTTTATTTTTAAGAAGTGATCTTTTAGCTAGAAATGTAGGCCCGCAAAAAAAAAGAAGTTCGAAAACACATTAACCAATTAAAAACATTGACTAACGCTTTACTATGCCGAATCATGGCTTCAAAAGTAGTTCTAGCAGAAAACCGTAGAAGTAAATGAAACGAACTGATTTATGTTGCACCATTTTCTTAAAATTGTGGAAATTAGAAAATGTTAAAACAGAAAACAAATAAAAAGAAACATTTTTGTGTGCATTTCGTAATTTATATATTTTATTTATTTATTTTTTTATTTAGTTTTATTTGTCCGTTTCTGCCTTGGTTTCCTTTGAATGTTAGTATAACATTAATGAAAAATAGAAAAAAAATACAATGAAAATATGACATCCGTATTTCTTATGTAAACCATAATATGTTAATAGATTCAAAAATGAAATATTTGTGATTCGTTAGGTGATAGCATTGAATATGCATATGCATACAATGCAGCTGCAGATTTCTGACAGATTCCATATAAAATAAAGAACTATTTTATTAATAATAACAGCATTTACAATGATACTACCCACAGTAAATAATAGAAATAACAAAAATTCTAGAAACAACTCGAAAAAGTACACGCAGATTTCAACCATATAGCAGAGATGAATAACGAAAATTGTTAAGTACGAGATAATGCGTGGACTTAGTAAGCAGACCCGTTGTATAATAAGTAATAGCATTAATAATAAGAATAAGAATAACAAAATTAATATAAAGTTGTAGTCGTAATAATGTAGTAATACTATAAATATCAATAAATCTAATACTTACATTTACACTAGAAGTGGATCTACAGAAGAAAATAACTGATAGATAATGGCTGTGTAGATGTCAAAAAAGTAAATGGAATAGGAAGGGTAGAAAAATGTAAGTCCCTTGTCGGCTGATGCCAGCATATGTATAAATGAATCATAGAAGAATAGAGAAAACGTGTGTTCTGAAAATATTTTGCACGGAAAAATGCGTTTCTGTGTCACCGATGAGTAAATCAAATAAATAAATAAAGGTGGTATTTTTATGGAAGGCAAAGAACATTGAAAAATCTACGATACAAAAGGTAGATTACTGACATATATTTTTGCCGGTTATAAAAATATGATCTGTATTTCGGGATTGCAACAGGTTCTAATGTAAAAATGGTTGATATAACTTAAAATGTAAACAATAAGTACATAAATATTAGGTTTTAAGGACAGAGGCGTTTATATAAGATCCACACTTTCCGAATTTTGTTGCTTGACGACGATATTTAATTTGGTATTTATAAGTGTTTTGTAACCGTTTCGAATGCGCTTATTCCACTATTCAGTAAATTCGGAACAGCATACGGGAACAACCAATGAACTTGAAGTTGTTTAGGGTATAGTCCTTATATCAAACGATATTGGCGAAAGTTTTTATTAGAAATGACGGGAAGAATAAACACGTACGGCGTACTTGTTAAAAATATGCCTAACGTAGAACAGTTTCCAGTTACCTTGGGAAGAAGATAAGAAAACATGTAGTTAGGGAAAATTCTTCTACCATCGTAAAGTATAACTTGATTAAAAATGAGACCTTCGTAGAATAAATATAATATTGCAAAGTCATAAGTGAAATAGGATGATACTATGTGCTAAACCTACAACAAATATTGAGTAGTAGTAGTAGTAGTAGTAGTAGTAGCAGTAGTAGTTGTATGACCATATAGAAATATATATGACATCAGCGTGTGATGATATGAATTCGATTTTTTAGGGAATACACTTTCTTCTATTTTACCATATACATACACATACACACATATTTGTGTAAACATGTAAAATTCTTTTTATTACTAACAGATAAAAATAAAGAATAAAAACTATTGTACCGATTGCCTCCACATTTCCCGATGACGTTTTTATCTAATCTAACCGAGTTTTTTTTATATATTAAAGATGAAAAAATACTACAAGATTAAAAAAAAAAACTATTTTGGAAATCGTTTTTCCTCGGCAAGAGTCGATCATTGACAACCGACAAAAATTCGGGTTTTTTTTTGAGATTTTTTCTTGGCGATTGTTTTACGTATTCGCTTTACACTAATTTCGTTTATTTTCATATATTCACAATCAAATGATAATAATAATAATAATAATAATAATAATAATAATAATAATAATAATAATAATAATAATAATAATTCCTATGTCCCGACAACTACGGAAAAATATCGATTGTGACTTTTCTGTTAGTTACCTCCATAAAATTATTTGTTTACACATCGCGTATTGGTTGCTTTATAGGGTCAGTATTCTTAATCGTTAAATTAACAAATATATTCGTTATTATTTCCACATAAAAAATTGCAACATAAAAAATAAATTATATTTGAAAAATGTATTTTAAATGCTACAATACAACCATGTAAACAACATAAACGAATACTCATTATTGAAAACTGAACATGCCGATGTAGTTCTAGTCGCGTGCAAGCGACTCTATAAGTCACTCCGTCGGTCGGTCGGTCGGTCGGTCGATCGATCTGTCGACTGTCCGTAACACTTTTGTGCTTGCCCTATTTGGTTAAGATCAAAGGTCTGTTGTTAATAGATGCTGTTCTTAGCTTTTTAAGCGTATCGTGGCCTTTTGGCCAAGAGACCTTGGTCAATGTAGGGGCAACCCTTCATACCAATTGTCATTATCCAGCTCCTATTGCCCACCCATCGGGAGCTGGTCCCCTTCCCCCTCCCTCTCTCTCCACATCAAAAAACGGCCTTGTGCCTAATTTGCTCAGTGAGGAAGCAAATAAATACCAACCTTTCATACCAATTGTCACTATCCATTTCCCCATCACTCCTCACATTAAAAATCGGCCTTGTGCCTAATTTGCTCGGTGGGGGAACAACTGAATACAGCTTTTCCTTGTTTTTGGCCAGGATCAAAGTGTAGTATATGTTCCGGCAGATACTGCAAGCTATGACTAGCTATGACTAGCTATGACTAGCAAGGACCAGATGTGGGGGCAACCCCACATGCCTGACCTTTAACCAGCTCCCATTTCCCACCTCTCGGGAGCTGGTCCCCTTTTTCCCTTCCCCCTTCCTTCACTCCTCACATCAAAAATCGGCCTTGTGCCTAATTTGCTCGGTGGCGGAGCAAATAAATACCATCTGTTCCGACAGATACTGCAAGCAAAGACCATATGTGGGGTCAATCCCACATATAAGACCTTGGTCAATGTAGGTGCAACCCTTCATACCAATTGTCACTATCTAGCTCCCCTACTCCCCGGGGAGTTTGTCGCCATTCCCCTTCAATCCTCACATTAAAAATCGGCTTGTGCCTAATTTGCTCGGTGGGCGAGCAAATAAATACAGCTTTTCTTGGCCTTTTGACCAAGAGCAAAGTTTAGTATCTGTTCTTACTACACGCTCTACTTATTGTGATATAAAGTGGGGGATCCCATTTTCTGTATTAATTTAATGTAAAATGATCACCCACTTTACAACCAGTCAGTCTCAAAGCCTTTCATTCTCCAGATCATTCAAGTTGTTTTTGAAGGATTCCAGTTATTTTTTAAACATTCAAGTCGCCCTTAAGGTCAGTTAATTCATCCTTAAGTTCATTAAAGTCATTCTAAGTCATTTACTTTTTATTTAGTTAAGTCATTTCAGCACATTTTTCGGTCATTTTAGTTTATCTTTAAAAAGTTTATATCAATCCTACATTCACGCATTCATTCATTACACGAGAGCACGCGACTAATGGCTATCGGCCTTGTTTTTTTTCAATAATCGCGTATTCGTTGCTTTACTGACCAGTATATATATATATATATATATATATATATATATATATATATATATATATATATATATATATATATATATATATATATATATATATACGTTTTATTTTTTATTACCGTTTATTTCTGGTCTACAACAGTATTGAGCACGTTCTTCGGGTTTTTATTAATTACCATTTCTACTATCTATCTATCTCTCTCTCTCTCTCTCTATATATATATATATATATATATATATTTTTTTTTTTTTTTCATTAAACATTTATTATAACAAATATATTAGTTAATACTTCCGAGATACAACTACATTACAACATAAAATAAATATTATTGTAAAAAATCATTTTTAATTCTCCAATACACGTACAGCACAAAAAGCATAAACGATTAGCAGTTACTATAAACTGAACATGCCGGTGTATTTCTTAGTTCTAAGTTTACTCATTCTTTCGCTCTCTATCTCTCTCTCTCTCTCTCTCACACACACACACACACACACACACACTTTCTGTTCATATTTAGTTACCTCTTCACGAGGTCAGTGTTAGACACAATGTCGATTTTTAATGTGTGGAAAGTTCAGCTCTCGAAAACGGGGTACTCTCGGTAATAAAAAAATCAATTGCCTCAGTCTGGAAAGATTTTGCTCACACTCTATTTTCACACTCATCTCTGTGTGTGTCTTATTTATCTATATGTCTTAATCGCTCCCTTTCGATCTCCCTCTCATTCTCTATGTCCCGTTATTTCTCTCTTTTCCTCTCTCGTTTTCTTTTTTCATCTCTATTCCTCTATCTTCCTGTATTTCTATACAACTTCAATCTCTGCTCCTATTTTTATCACCTCTATTACTTAGAGTAAAAACAGCATTGTCAACACATAGATAAATCCTAGTTCAGTCGTTTTTTTTCATATAGAGTTCACCATTATCAAGGCCCAATGGCCACTCGGGGATAAGGGTTATTGTGTATACAGTAATCAAAGGGATAGTGTAGCAATAGTATTGGAGAATTGGTAAGGTGTCATAACTTAGTGGGGCGATTCATCAGAAATTTGTTTGTGTTGGACTTGAAGTCGGGAGGGAAACAGGCAAACATAACAGAGTTTTACAGGCGTGCAGTTCTAAGAAAGAAGCTTTACGTTTTGATTTAGGCACAGATAGGAAGTGGGGAAAATTATTGACGGTGGTTTCAGCTAGTCCGGTGTTTTTTGAAAAAGATTGGCGAAGAGGGACAAGAGAATGGCGCTCAGACCAGCACTTGCCCTGGAAATAACGATAGGACAACGACAGGCGCGCTACGTCTCTTCTGTGGGAAAGCGGTTGCAGGGTAGAGAAAAGGGCATCCCCCAGCAAGCCAGGAAGTCCATTCTGTACTCTGTCAAGGACCGACAAGCTGTTTTTAGCAGCTCCTGCCTAGATGTGCCAGCAGTACTCCATCTTGGACGTACTTGGCTCTTATATAGATAGAGAATTGCATCATGAGTGAGATATCTTCTGGAGCGGTATAAGGACCCACCATTTTCCCAGCGACCTTAGCCACAGACTTGATGTATGTGTTCCATTTAAGATCAGGGGTAAAGGTCAAACCCAGGAGCTTATCAAAACCTGGAGCCTCCCCTAGGCGAGAGCCATCCATTTCAATTGATGCCAGATGGGGATCAGAGCGCTTATGATGTAGAGATAGGAGCTTGGTCAAAGATGCATTAAAGGTAACCAACCACCTCTTTCCGCCACTATACCACGCGCTCAAGATCAGAGCAGAGAGAATCAGAGAGAACATCATCATTTACAGCCTTTGATGTGTTGCCATAGATGGTCGTGTCATCAGCATATATGTCAACGAAAGAGTTTAGTATGTGTTGTGGCAGATCATTGATGTAGACCAGGAAGAGAGCTGGGCCCAGTATGGACCCCTGAGGGACTCCAGCATTAATACTGTGGGCCTCTGATTTCTGCCCATCAACCACTACTCTTATGAGCCTATCTGAGAGAAATGACTTAATGATCGAGAAAACATTTCCAGTTATACCGTAGCTGGAAATCTTGTGTAGTAGGCCTTTATGCCAAATCCTATCGAAGTCTTTTGATATGTCAAGAGCAATTGCCCTAGAAAGGAAGCCTTTGTCCAGAGATTCGCTAATCCAATGAGATATAACCGTTAGCACATCTGCTGTAGATCTAGCAGAACGGAAACCACATTGCGTGTCGCTAAGAAGGATATTTCTCCTGAGGTGATTGACGACTTCTCTATTTATTGTGGATTCCAGCAACTTACTCATGACAGACAGGAGACTTATTGGTCTGTACCGAGAGGGGCATGACTTATCACCTGAATTCTTTAATACAGGAAATACTGATGAGGTTTTCCAGGGTGTTCGGAAGCACTTCTCCTTAAGGCAACGCTTAAACAGTTTGGTAAGTATGGGGGCAAGTTTTGGTTGAAGCTTTTTTAACACTATAATTGGAATAACGTCGGGACCAGTTGCTTTACTTGAGTCAAGGTTGTTGATTAGTTTGGTGACCTCACGCACAGATATTTGTATGTTGCATAGCGTGTTGTCTGTTATAGGAGAGAATATGGGGAGTTGATGACCTTCGTCACACAGTGTAGAATTTGCCTCAAAGTTTTTGGCAAATAGTTTGGCCTTGTCTGATGCTGTCGATATGACCTCTCATCCATTGGTAATGGTTGGGATGGAACACACGTTTTTGTTCAGGATCCTATTTGCTATTTGCCAGAACCGGTGGGAACCAAGCCGCTTCTCAGCTACTTTGGATTTAACAGATTGAACATATAGTTCTCTTGCATTTGTTATTACTCTTTTACAGTGGTTGCTGGCGGTCCAGAAATCTGCTTCAGTTTCAGTGCATCTATCACGTTGGTAGCTACGGAAAAAGTGATTTCTGTGTGCGATGGTAGCAGCACATTCAGGGGAGAACCATGGCTGGTTGTTAGGTTTTACTTGGAATCTTTTGGATGGTATGAATTGGTCTATGCCTACAAATAACCATTCGGTCAGGTCTGATACTATAGAGGACACATTCTTTTTAAACATGGAATGCAGATATAGATCAGATATGAATGTACGGAAGCTATCCCAGTCCGCCATAGAGTATCGGTATACAGTACGGTGGAGAGGTACGTCTGTAGATTTATTATATTTCATTTTTATCTTAACTGATACGACGCATTGGTCGGAGAATCCCAGAGGAGATAGAACGGAACATGAGCGTAGCTCAGGGGAAGTGGATAAAAAAGGTCATGGAGGCTTGCGTACTGACCGGTAGTATGGGGCACACGGGTGAGCTCGCGGACAATCTGAGCAATGCCATAGGCAATGGCAAAATCATAACATAACCTCTCCTTATCATCAGTTTTTTTTTCTCGTCCATAAATGTTTATCTACCAAGTTGATCTTAAATATTGTATAATCAATCCATTATATTATCATTTTCAGTGCCCCACCCCTAATTTCTGGCTCCCATCTTATCTCGCAATTACTTATAACGTCACAAACTAACTTCGGAAGAACCCCCCCATCCGATTTTGTTTTATATCATAAGTTGCTTAAAACGTGATTAGTTAAAGTTCAGAATAAAATCACGCTTTCTCTTAACGGTTAATTAACAAAAAAAAAATCTTCTGAACGCTATTAAAAGTTAAATTCTTCACTAGTTTGGAGACGGAATGCGTTGTTGTGATAAGTGATTTTTTTCTCTACTAATTCGCACTTTTTATTTTAAGATTCAAATATTAATAACTACATTTTATTTCAGTATTTAATTTATGTATTTCTGTTGTATTAAATGCTAGCTTTTTTTTTCTCGTCCATAAATGTTTATCTACCAAGTTGATCTTAAATATTGTATAATCAATCCATTATATTATCATTTTCAGTCCCCCACCCCTAATTTCTGGCTCCCATCTTATCTCGCAATTACTTATAACGTCACCAACTAACTTCGGAAGAACCCCCCCCATCCGATTTTGTTTTATATCATAAGTTGCTTAAAACGTTATTAGTTAAAGTTCAGAATAAAATCACGCTTTCTCTTAACGGTTAATTTAAAAAAAAATCTTCTGAACGCTATTAAAAGTTAAATTCTTCACTAGTTTGGAGACGGAATGCGTTGTTGTGATAAGTGATTTTTTTCTCTACTAATTCGCACTTTTTATTTTAAGATTCAAATATTAATAACTACATTTTATTTCAGTATTTAATTTATGTATTTCTGTTGTATTAAATGCTTGCTTTTTTTTTCTCGTCCATAAATGTTTATCTACCAAGTTGATCTTAAATATTGTATAATCAATCCATTATATTATCATTTTCAGTCCCCCACCCCTAATTTCTGGCTCCCATCTTATCTCGCAATTATTTATAACGTCACCAACTAACTTCGGAAGAACCCCCCCCATCCGATTTTGTTTTATATCATAAGTTGCTTAAAACGTGAGTAGTTAAAGTTCAGAATAAAATCACGCTTTCTCTTAACGGTTAATTTAAAAAAAAAAAAAATCTTCTGAACGCTATTAAAAGTTAAATTCTTCACTAGTTTGGAGACGGAATGCGTTGTTGTGATAAGTGATTTTTTTCTCTACTAATTCGCACTTTTTATTTTAAGATTCAAGTATTAACAACTACATTTTATTTCAGTATTTAATTTATGTATTTCTGTTGTATTAAATGCTAGCTTCTTTTTTTTTTTTTTTCTCGTCCATAAATGTTTATTTATCTACCGAGTTGATTGCAAAAATAGATTACCTAATTGTACTCATTTTTAGTTCGTGGGAGGGGAATCTATCACCATACTTTCCCTTAAACAGGTCCGTTGGACTTTTATTAAGTACAATACTTAATAGTTATTTTTTATTTTTTATTTATTTATTTATTTATTTTTTTTTTTTTAATGGAGAGTAGAAAACGCATTGTGGATGCGTTATCGGCAGCTCCTGTTACTCTCGCTTCTTCTTATTTGTCCCTCAGTCCTCATTTTTTAAATGAGTGATTTTTCTGACAAAGGGAGAAGAAAAAGCTGTTTTCTAGGTTGGCAGTATTTTTGCGCGAACAGTTGGCAGAGTTGGTGGAAATTTTCTGTTTCTATGTCTATCCTTGTAGCCATGTCACTAGTAAGGGTGTTGGAGGTAAACGTTTTGTCTGGGCTGACGTTATCCGCCTGATAGTCAGGGACCCGAACCTTGGATTAACCACTAAGGAGGCTGTCCTATCAGCAGGTGCAAAGTACTGGGGCTGCTGTATTGCCATTTGGTGAATGGAATCTGGACCATGCAGTAGCTTCTGGTGGGGCCTCTCGATGCCATACTAGTGGGTAATTGTTACGGCTTTACCTTATCATGTGGCACAAAAAAAAATCTTCGTTTCTTTTTCTCTCTTAGTTTCCCCTCTCTGTCCTGCTCTAAGTAAATCTGTCGACCTAGTCCACAAATTCCAAAATTTCATCATGACAAGTTTCAAGAAAAAATACACGATTAAACCCGGTTCTCCAACTTCCAACGTAGACCCCTACTACCATGTCTCCTTCTCCAACATCAGGGGTCTACGTTCTAACCTTCCAGAGGTTGAAACCCAATTACAGGAGACTAAACCATACCTTTTATTTTTAAGTGAAACTGACTTTGGACAGGCTATTTCCCTAGATGAGTTTGCAATTACAGGATACTCTAACTTAACTTCTAAATCTGACCCCCAAGATCGCCATGGGCATGGAATATGTGCCTATATTAAAGATAGCTTTCCATGTGGGAGGGACATCTCCAGGGAAGATCCTAACTTACCCTATATGTGCGTCCGGGTTGCTTTAGCTCACACTACTGCATTTATATTTACTCTCTATCGCCCCCACAACAGCGGAGTTACTATCTTTCAAAGCATATCTGAGAAAATTGACCAAGTCCTTTCTACTTATCCTTCAGCTAACATTCACGTATGTGGAGACTTCAATGTTCACAACGTCGAATGGTTGACCCACTCAAACAAGACCGATGATGAGGGGAGGTTCTGTCATGATTTCTCCATTGCCTATGACCTCACTCAGATTGTTCAGGAACCTACCCGTGTGCCCGATAATGACGGCCAGTATGCGAGCCTACTAGACCTTTTTCTCACAACTTGCCCTGAACTATGTTCAGTTTCTGTTCTGTCGCCTCTTGGATCTTCCGACCACTCTGTTGTATCAATTAAGATAAAAATGAAATGTAATAAGTCCCCAGACGTACCACTTCATCGTACAGTATATCGATACACTAAGACTGACTGGGATAGCTTCCGTACATTTATATCTTATCTACCTCTGCATTCCATGTTTAAAAAGGATGTGTCCTCTATATTATTAGACCTAACTGAATGGTTAATTGTAGGTATTGACCATTTCATACCCTCTAAAAAGTTTCAGCAAAAACCTAACAGCCAGCCATGGTTCTCTCCAGAATGTGCTGCTGCCATTGCGCACAGAAATCACTTTTTCCACTGCTTCAAACGTAATAGATGTATGGAAACTAAAGCCGTTTTCAGGACTGCCAGCAACCATTGTAAGAAAGTAATAAGGAACGCAAGAGAGTTGTATGCTCAATCTGTTAAGTCCAAAGTAGCTGAGCAGCGGCTTGGTTCCCACCAGTTTTGGCAAATAGCAAACAGAATCCTGAACAGAAGCGTGTGCTCCATCCCAACTATTATCAATGGACCTGAGGTAATCTCGTCAGCATCAGACAAAGTCAAACTCTTTGTCAAGAACTTTGCAGCTAATTCTACCCTTTGGGACCAAGACCGCCAACCCCCAATATTTCCTCCTGTATCAGAAAACACGCTATGTGATATACGTATATCTGTACGTGATGTTGCCAAGCTAATCAAACACCTTGATTCCAGTAAAGCAACTGGCCCTGATGGTATTCCAATTATAGTACTCAAAAAACTTCAACCTGAACTAGCGCCCATACTTACAAAACTGTTTAAACGTTGTCTTAAGGAGAATAGTTTCCCATCTCCCTGGAAAATCTCATCAGTATGCCCTGTATTTAAGAATTCAGGTAATCGCTCATCCCCCTCTCAGTACAGGCCAATAAGTCTCCTGTGCGTCATGAGTAAGTTGCTAGAATCTGTGTTAAATACAGAAGTAATCAAACATCTCAACAAAAATAACCTTCTTAGTGACACTCAATATGGTTTCCGTTCTGCTAGATCTACAGCAGATGTCCTTACAGTTATATCGCATAGGATTAGCAAATCTCTCGACGGTGGCAATCTTTCTAGGGCAATTGCTCTTGACATATCTAAAGCCTTTGATAGGGTATGGCATAAAGGTTTACTTCATAAGATCGCTAGCTATGGTATAGCGGGAAAAGTCTTCTCAATTATTAAATCATTTCTTTCTGATAGGTTCATAAGAGTAGTAGTTGAGGGGCAAAAATCAGAAGCTCACAGTATTAATGCTGGTGTCCCTCAGGGGTCCATCCTGGGCCCAACTCTTTTCCTGATCTACATTAATGATCTTCCAAATCACATCCTTACATCATTTGTAGACATTTATGCTGACGACACTACCATTTATGGTACCACATCTAAGACAGTAAACGAGCAAGTACTCTCCAATTCTCTCTCCTCTGATCTTGAGCATGTAGTACAATGGGGAAAGGAGTGGCTGGTTACTTTTAATGCATCTAAAACCAAGCTTCTCTCTTTACATCAACATTTTAATCCACATTTGTCATCAATTGAAATGAATGGCTCCCGTCTTTAGGAGGCCTCAAGTTTTGACAAGCTTCTGGGCTTGAACATTACTCCTGATCTTAAATGGAACACGTATATCAAATCTGTTGCCAAGGCCGCTGGAAAAATGGTGGGATCTTTCTATCGATCCAGTAGATATCTCACTGCTGATGCTATTCTCTATCTATATAAGAGCCAGGTACGTCCAAGGATGGAATACTGTTGCCACATCTGGGCAGGAGCTGCTAGAAAGGACTTGTCCTGCCTTGATAGAGTTCAAAATAGACTTCGTAGCCTCGTAGGAGATGTCCTTTTCTCCTCCTTACAACCTCTATCTCACAGAAGAGATGTTGCGAGTTTGTCTCTGATGTATCGTTATTTTCATGGAAAGTGTTCAACTGAGCTTCAATCTATGGTCCCCCCTCGCCAAACTTTCACAAGAAACACTCGTCTAGCTGTAAACACTATCAATAATTTCTCCCACTCTTTATCTGTGCCTAAACCTAAACATAGATTCCATGAACAAAGCTTCTTTCTTAGAACTGCACGCCTGTGGAATTGTCTTCCGTTTTCCTGCTTTCCGGCTGACTACAATATGGTTGTGTTCAAGTCTAAGGTAAATAAGTTCTTGATGAGCCGTTCCATATAAGTTATTAAATTTACCAAATTTTCATTACTAATGATTACTATATTGACCAACTTCTACTGTACACTCTTTACCCTTATCCTTGAGTGGCCTCTGGGCCTTGATATTGTGGTGATGCCTTTGTAAAAAAAAAAAAAAAAAAAAAAAAAAAGTCTTCTTTGAGTGGGTCCGCCATTCCACATTATGGACATTGAAGTAACCGCAAATGTGAATGTTAGCCGAGGGATTCGCAGACAGGATGTGGTCAATTTTTTTCTCATATACTCTTAAAGACAGTAACTCCGCTGTTGTGGGGGCGATAGAGGGCAAATATAAATGCGCTGGTGTAAGCAAGTGCAACCCGGAAGCTCATAAGGTAGATTGGGGTCTTCTCTGGAGATATCCCTGCCACATGGGAAGCGATCTTTAATGTAGGCACATATTCCATGCCCGTGGCGATCTTGGGGGTCAGGTTTAGATGTTAAGTTAGAGAATCCTTTAATTATGAACTTATCTAGGGAGTTGGTCGGCCCTATTCCAGTTTCGCTTGGAAAGAATATGTCAGGTTTCGTCTCCTGTAATTGGGTTTCAACCTCTGGAAGGTTAGAACGTAGACCCCTGATGTTGGAGAAGGAGACATGGCAGTAGGGGTCTACGTAGGAGGATGGGGTTTTAGGTTTATTAGTGTTTTATTTTTGTAGATATTTCATGTTGAGGATTTTACGGTTTGTGGAACAGGTCAGCATACTTGGTTAGAGCAGAACAGAGAGGGAAAATAAGAGAGGAAAGACAGAACATTATTTGTAGCACATGATAAGGTAAAGCCGTAACAATTACCAACTGATATGGCATGGAGAGGCCCCACCAGAGACTATTGCATGGTCCAGAATCCATTCACCAAATAGCAATACAGCAACACCAGTACTTTGCACCTGCTGATAGGACAGCCTCCTTATTCCAAGGGTCGGGTCCCTGACTATCAGGCGGTTAACGTAAGCCCAGATGAATACGTTTACCTCCAGCACTCTTACTAGTGACATGGCCGCAAGGATAAACATAGAGACAGAAAATTTCCGACATCTCAAACTACTGTTCACGAAGTACTACCGACCTGGGAAGCAGCTTTTCCTTCGCCCTTTGTCAGAAACATCACTCATTAGAAATGAGGACTGATGGACAAAAAGGAGAAGCGAGAGTTACTTGAGCTATCGATAACACATCCACTCCATTATTTACTGTCCATTTAAAAGAAAATGTAAGAGGGACTTATTTATATCTACGTAGTATAATCCTTCGCCCATTCCCAGTTTAGAATAGAATTTGAAGATAGTCTTCACTCCCATATTAATTCGTGGAAGTTTTTTTTTTTTTGCTTTAGGAACCTCGCGATAGAACCTTCGAGATTAAACTTATAATTACGTTTCAATAATGCAACTTGTGAGGTCAGCTTATGTTTTTAGATCGTGGGCATCTTATTTAAAGGCTGGTATAGGGTAATAACAGGCGTATTAAAAAAAAATTTTAAACACGAGTGATAAGACATGATAAGTAATGTTAAGGAGTTTCAATTTTCAGTAAAACTGCAATGAGAGAACAAAGATAAATGAATAAAATATATATGTATATATATATATACATATATATTTTATTTATATATATTGTTACAAATATGTGGAAAAAATATATAATTTGAGACAATAATTACTTTAATATTATAAAAAAAAGAGTCGACAGAGAAAATTCTGTTTTTATCGCGTTTTATCGTCTGCTCTCAGTGAATTTGTAAACATCCGGAAAAAGAAAGAGAGAGAGAGAGAGGGAGAACATACGAAAATACAGCGAGGGGACACCTATAAACTGTAAAGAAAGAGAGAGAGGGGGAGAGAGAAGATATGACACTAGAGAGAGGGAAAGCCGCAGGCATCCGCGTCGCGTATTATTGAGCGAGTGACGCGAGAGCGATGCAGGTACATACAGTGAGAGAGGGGACGCCAAAGAGAGAGAGAGAGAGAAAGGTATACCATTAGAGAGAGTGAAAGGAGCGGCGCAGGGTGGCGAGTCAGTGACCACATAGCAGCCGAGGAGGTGGGTTAAGCGACAGTGTCGAAGATGGTGACAACGTTTTGTGATGCTAACGACAGCGAAGAAATGAACGAGATATTTTGACGACAGAGAAAACGAAAAAAGGCGATAATTAGGAAGGATAATGTATTCCATATAGACGAAGGAATGAAATTGTTTAAAAAGAAAGGAATGCGATAGAAATATTTAAAACCTGACGCTGAGTGAGTCTATTGTTTATTTTTCTCTCTATATCTCTCTCTCATATATGAAAACAATAACAAAAACAAAAACACAAAAATGCTGTCCTTCCATTTTGGAGTTACAAGCAGACGACAGGATATGAACTGTTTTTTTTCTTTTGCGCGGAAATTCTCTCTCGAATCTATTTCAAGTTTGTTTGTTCATCTAATTACACCTTCTCTTTTATTTTCGTTACAATATATTTTTATATATGTAAATAAAATTGTGTTAATTTTTCCATTGGCTTCGGTATTGTTATTTGGATGTGTTTTTCCTGTCTTGTATTTATAAATGTCTTTCGAGAAAATGGATATATCCCTCCAGTATCTAAAAACCCGGGAAAACTAATTTCTTTTAGATAATTTTTTTATATTTTGTGTTACGACTTTTACACCTAGACATTCCGGGTCGTAACATAAGTGGGGGCTCGTCCGGGATTATCCTTTATCAAAGACACTAGACAGTGGAGTACACATTTAAAGTAACAAGAGGTGTTAAAAGAAAAAAAAAAAAGAAAACGAAAAAAAAGATGGCACTGGTTCAAGCATTCCTAGAGTCACCGTCATTTGAAGAACTATGCAAGATGAAAAAAGATGACATATTATCGATAGCGAGAGAGTATGAGTTAGACTACAGACCGGGTATGCGGAAAGCCAAACTAATTGAGATAGTGACGGGACATTTGGTCGATAATGACCTAGTGGACGAGTCCGTGTTGCGGATTTTGACAGAGAGCAGACCTGAACCCCGTCAGGAAAGAAGAGAAGAATTCGACATCCCCAGAAATATCCGGCTCGTACCGACGTTCCACGAAGAAAATGTGGACGGGTATTTCCTACATTTTGAGAAGATAGCTTTGAGCGCTAAATGGCCCAGGGATGCATGGCCGATGCTGCTGCAGACGGCGCTGAAAGGAAAAGCACAGGAAGTATATACCTCCCTATCTTTAGCAGATTGCACCGACTACGACCGCCTGAAACATGCCATCCTCCATAGTTACGAGTTAGTGCCTGAGGCATATCGGCAACGATTTCGGTCATGCCAAAAGGAAGAAGACCAGACGTACGTCGAATTCTTCCGTCAGAAAGAAACTCATTTCAATAGATGGACCTCGGCTAAAGATGCCACCTTTGATTACGAAAAACTCCGTCAAATGATCTTGATGGAGGAGTTCAAGACCTGCCTCCCTAGTGAACTAAAATCATTCCTGGACGAGAGACGGATCGACACAACATACGAAATGGCGATCCTTGCCGACGAGTACGCCCTGACACATGCATGCGAGGGAAATAAACCCCTAAAATTTTCCGAGACCCGCTCGAACCCCCGGAGAACAAGTAGTGTTACCCACAGCTTAGGGCATAGTCCTGACAGTAAGATATATCGACCCCCTGACATCAGGAACAGATCCCCAAACAACTCGATCCGACCACCCACCTATCAAATGACAAAGACACATAGGCCTATAACGTGCTATTATTGCAGAAAGGTTGGACATATTGCAATGAACTGCCCCGCAAGGGAAAATGTGAACTCGATGAAAAGACCACTTGGTAAACCGCAAGGCTTTATCACCACCTACCAACCCGATGCAGAGAACGACGGCGATAAAATCAGGGAAGAGTTCCAAACATTTGTGTCGGATGGTCTGATATATCCGATAACTGACCACACGAATTGGCGGAAAGTAAAAATCCTTCGCGACACTGGAGCAACCCAATCGCTAGTTTTAAAACAGAGTATGCCATACGAGTCACAGACAGCAACAGGAGAATCCGTCATAATTTGCGGAATCGGGGGAAGGTATATTAACGTACCGATCCACCGAATTTCTCTTGATTCGAACATATTACGTGGTCTGGTGGAAGTAGGCGTAGTCGATAGCCTACCCATGAAGGGTATCTCGATGTTACTCGGGAATGATCTAGCCGGTGAAAGAGTTTTTCCTCACCCGAGAGTGATTGTGGAGCAAAACACTTCAGAAAACATTTAGATGATAGAGGAACAATACCCCGGCATCTTCCCAGCGTGTGCAGTAACCCGTGCCCAGTCCGCAAAAAGAACAGCAGAGGAAAGGTTAGAGGCAAAAGATCAGTCCAGGGAAGATGAGGAAATCGACCTATCGAAATCATTCATGAATCTTGAGGGGAAGCTCAACTCGCCACCCACAGATCCAAATAATACCCATGCCAACGAAACCTCCCTACAAATTCCCGCTTCGCGGCAACAGATCATACAAGAACAGTGGAAGGATGATGGGATTTCCCCCCTCTTCGAAGAAGCACTGCCCAAAGAAGAACTGGAAAAAATACCCTCTGGATATTTTATAAAAAATGGTGTACTGATGAGGAAATGGAGACCCCCGCAATCCCCGGCTCACGAAGACTGGCCGGTGATATACCAACTAGTGTTACCAAAGGCACGTAGGGCCGAAGTGTTGGAAATAGCACACGAAACCCTCTTGGGAGACTGTAAAACCTATGATAGGATCACCAAACACTTGTATTGGCCTGGAGTCTGCAAAGATGTATCCAACTTTTGCCGAACTTGCCACACCTGCCAGATGGCAGGCAAGCCGAATCAGAAGATACCGATCGCCCCCCCCTACATCCTATACCCGCGTTTGAAGAACCATTTGGCCGCGTTTTAATCGACTGCGTTGGTCCACTTCCTAAGACCAAACGAGGAAATCAGTATATATTCACTATCCTCTGCGCATCTACCAGATTTCCAGAAGCAGTCCCGCTCAGGAACATATCTGCTGAGAAAATCACCAGGGCTCTTCTCAACTTCTTCTCCATGGTCGGACTACCGATGGTAATACAGTCTGATCAAGGATCGAATTTCATGTCCAGGATGTTTCGACAGTCCATGAGTGTGCTGGGCGTACAAACCGTAAAGTCAAGTGCATACCATCCCCAGTCCCAAAGTGCCCTAGAGAGATTTCACTCTACACTGAAAACCATGATCCGGACCTATTGCCTTAGTCACCAGAAAGATTGGGATGAGGGTATTCCCTTTTTGATGTTTGCAGCGCGAGACGCCACACAGGAGTCTCTAGGATTCAGCCCGTTCGAACTAATATTTGGCCACTCAGTACGTGGACCCCTAGCATTGTTAAAAGAAAAATGGCTGCATGAAGGAGTCACCTGTGAACCCATACTGGAGTATGTGTCAAGGTTCAGAAACCGACTATATGAAACCAGCCGACTGGCACGTGAAATATTACGAACAGCTCAAGCCAGAATGAAACAACATTATGACCGAAATACTACCCCCAGGACTTTCAAAGTCGGAGACAATGTGCTAGTTTTGTTACCATTAGCTGGTCATCCACTTAAGGCTCGGTTCCACGGCCCCTACACCATTGCTCGGAAGGTCAGTGAACTAAACTATATAATAAATACTCCTGATCGTAGAAAGGCGACACACATGTGCCATATCAATATGCTCAAACCGTATTTTGAAAGGGATAAAATAAACCTTATTGTAGTCACAACTCCGCCCGCTTCAATAATAGGACCCGAGGAGGACAGTGAAAGGATCCCGGGGAAAGACAACCACCATACGAGGCTATCAAACTCAGAGATATTAGCCAATCTTACACCCGTACTATCTCATTTAACAAATAGCGAAAGAAACGATATGACCGTCCTAATTCGGAGCTATAGCGATCTCTTTCCCGACGTTCCTAAAGAAACGAACATCGTGCAACATGATGTGGAAATCGAAAAGGTCACCCCTATTAAGCAACACCCATATCGTGTAAACTTCAATATCACACGAAAACGTGTGGGACCGGACAAAATAAGTATGAAAAAATATATATATTTGGAAAAGATTTCCTTTTTTTTTCTAATATGGGAGGGGGTGTTACAAATATGTGGAAAAATATATAATTTGAGACAATAATTACTTTGATATTAAAAAAAAAAAGAATCGACAGAGAAAATTCTGTTTTTATCGCGTTTTATATTATCGTCTGCTCTCAGTGAATTTGTAAACATCCGGAAAAAGACAGAGAGAGAGAGAGAGAGGGAGAACATACGAAAATACAGCGAGGGGACACCTATAAACTGTAAAGAAAGAGAGAGAGGGGGAGAGAGAAGATATGACACTAGAGAGAGGGAAAGCCGCAGGCATCCGCGTCGCGTATTATTGAGCGAGTGACGCGAGAGCGATGCAGGTACATACAGTGAGAGAGGGGACGCCAAAGAGAGAGAGAGAGAAAGGTATACCATTAGAGAGAGGGAAAGGAGCGGCGCAGGGTGGCGAGTCAGTGACCACATAGCAGCCGAGGAGGTGGGTTAAGCGACAGTGTCGAAGATGGTGACAACGTTTTGTGATGCTAACGACAGCGAAGAAATGAACGAGATATTTTGACGACAGAGAAAACGAAAAAAGGCGATAATTAGGAAGGATAATGTATTCAATATAGACGAAGGAATGAAATTGTTTAAAAAGAAAGGAATGCGATAGAAATATTTAAAACCTGACGCTGAGTGAGTCTATTGGTTATTTTTCTCTCTATATCTCTCTCTCATATATGAAAACAATAACAAAAACAAAAACACAAAAATGCTGTCCTTCCATTTTGGAGTTACAAGCAGAGAACAGGATATGAACTGCTTTTTTTCTTTTGCGCGGAAATTCTCTCTTGAATCTATTTCAAGTTTGTTTGTTCATCTAATTACACCTTCTCTTTTATTTTCGTTACAATATATTTTTATATATGTAAATAAAATTGTGTTAATTTTTCCATTGGCCTCGGTATTGTTATTTGGATGTGTTTTTCCTGTCTTGTGTTTATAAATGTCTTTCGAGAAAATGGATATATCCCTCCAGTATCTAAAAACCCGGGAAAACTAATTTCTTTTAGATAATTTTTTTATATTTTGTGTTACGACTTTTACCCTTAGACATTCCGGGTCGTAACAATATATATATATATATATATATATATATATATATATATATATATATATATATATATATATATATATATATAAAGTATTGTCAAAACACGAATAAATAATATTTAATCAACTAAATTATTTACAATTATTAAAAAAATTTTAAACATGGATAAATCCTATTTTAGTCATATAACGCACTCACTGTGAGTTGTTAAAACCAGAAACAATCTTGGTTTCGTCACCTAAGTTACTTATAGTGAATAAGACATCGTCGATACAGGGAAAATCCTGTTTTAATCATTTAAATTACAATGATCAATGCCTTGTAAAACATGGATACACCCTATTTTATTAACAGAGACAATAGAAAGTTATTTGAAAATTACTGCTTAATAGAACGGTACCAAGAGAAACTGTTAAAACGTATCTGATTAAATGGATTTTGGAAGCCATTCTATCACAAAATCGCATAGCCTTAGCTCTTGCTGTATGGGAAATAGCTGCGATCTTAACAACAGGTAGAAGAACTGCTCATTCCGCTTGGAAATTAATATCAAACATTCAAGTTTTTCAAACTCCCATGTTCAATATTTGCAAAACATTCAGCATGGGAAAATATTGCAGAAATGCAAACTTATGGTTTGGTATGAATGCACAAGGACACACAACAATATACTTCTTGATCGACCCTTGCAAGATTTGCGTTGTAATAGCAAGCGTTTTGGGAATATATATATATATATATATATATATATATATATATATATATATATATATATATATATAACGGGAGAGAAGGAAAAGGTACAAGAGAGAGCATGCGAGATATAGTATCATGGATAAGTAACATAATATAAATATATTTAGGAAGAATATCAAATTAGATCGGAAGCAGATTGCACGAGAATCAGGATAACGAATTATAAATAAGTTAGTAAATACAGGAATATTAGCAGTAGAATAGGAAGTGACCAATGATATTAGTAGACAACAGAAGAGGAATAATAGCATAAAAAATGACAAACAAGTAGTTGGGTGAGTAAACGTAGACGATGACGTAATGACAAATCTAGATGGAGAATAGCAGGTTAGGATTAGGGTTAATATGCAGGAATAGTCATAGAAGAAGTTGTTGACGACATCAGACGAAGACTAGCAAACGTAAAAGAAATAATAATAATAATAATAATAATAATAATAATAATAATAATAATAATAACAACAATAATAATAACAATAATAATGATAATAGTAAAATTATTGTTATTATTATTAATATTAATACACATTATAAAGCCAACGTAAAATTAATAATACTAATAATACTAATACTACTACTACTACTACTACTACTACTAATAATAATAATAATAATAATATTAATAATAATAATACAACGAGAAGTAAATGAGGAAATTGAGCATGGAGCAGTCCCCATTGGAACTGCACGTGTAGAAGCCACGCAAGTAGAAACACCGCCCACGGAGAACCTTCGAAGACTGGAATCTTCCAACGAGGGAACCAAGAACAATGAAACAGAGCTCACAGAGGAAGAAACAGGTGATACAAGGAAAATAATACAGTTCATGAACGAGGAAAAAAACAAAGCTTTAATCTATAAGGTCAATGATAATTCGGTTGCGTTAACTCAATGGTAAACCGCTATTAGGAATGAGCAAATTTATTTGAAAACCTTACTGAAAGACATACAGAGTACGGAAAATCCTCATTTACATGTTCCATCTCCAAACTCTGTGGCACACCACTTGTTGTATCACCGAGTACTCTGTAGTATTCTCTCTTGTGAGTAAAATAATATTAATAATAACAATAATAAAAATAGTAATGAAAACAACAACAACAACAACATCAGTCATAATAATAATAATAATAATAATAATAATAATAATAATAATAATAATAATAATAATAAGTCCAATTTTTGCCATATTACCGGTGGTGGGATTAGGGTTGAACCTTTCCTGTCATGTAAAATACCCCCAACGCATGCTCAAATATCAAGTCGCTGACAAACTTGTCCTGGTCCTTTCGTATGACTAAGTCACTGATAATGATTAATTAGAAGAGTAACTGGCGTCTTTACAAGTTGTTCTTAGTAGGTAGGGCTCGAGAGTCTATCGATAGAGAAGGAAAACTCTGATATCACACTACTAAGATGGTCAAAAATAGACAAACACGGTAGTGTCACCTAAAATTAACTAGGCTTTTTTTCTGAATGAAATGCCAAATAACAGTATTGAACGGAAAAGCGTGAATGCAATAGAAGTAAAAGTGAAGGGCCTACGCCCCGCATGTGTATCTTGATCAGCGATGAGAACTTCGCCGTTATCTTGCAATTGCTAGATTTAAGTGATGTAAGCAGATTAACGATGTAATCATGAGCTACTTCTTCAGAAATAATTCTTTTTATGAAGTACAGACAATGCCAGTTCTGTAAATTGAAAGAACGGCGGAAGTTAGAATTTAAAAAAAAAACCGTGCGTGTTTGATTATGCTAGAGCAATACGAAAAATAGATTGTTTACAGAAGTGGAATCGGGGTCTAGAAATCGGATGTTAACCCATAAGTTTTGAGGGATGGTAGCATAAAAGACTGAGATGTGCAAATTAATGATAAAAAAGAAACAATGAAATGGAGGGTGTGGTTGAAACAAACGAAACGAAATAGGAACAAGGGCAACGTAATTGGTAATAATGAGAAACGGATGATGAGGAGCTGGAAGAAAATGAGGAACTGAGATGCGTTATTGAAAAATTGTAGGAAATTAAAGTAGAAAGAAAAAGAAACTGCTGGAATCCTGTATGAAAGATTAGAAAAACTCTTAATTTTCAGGTATAATGTAGATGAAGCATTACATTATGTGAAATGCAAGACAAACACAGAAAGTAATCATTTGATCTGAGAATGTAGTGTTATATCACGGAAATTGTCGGATTAAAAAGAAGTGGGCTCTTTAAAATTAATGAATTTAGTTAATAAGTAAAGAATAAAAGAAGTCAAGTAAAAAGAAAGATAGAATGTCAACTTGTTTGAAAGAGATTTGCGAAGAGGAAAGAAAAATTAAAACAACTGAATGAACAAAACGTAGGAAGAAAGTCTACTATTACTGAACTAGAACAACTGAGACGGAAAATGCTAGCAACATGTGTAAATGTTAAGAAGTACGAAGAGAGAAACGATCAGTTTGGAGAGAACCAGTTGTTTGCTTTGGACTAGATGAAGATCTACGAAGGACTAAAGGTAAGGTAAAATTACGTAAAAGGAAGCACCAAATACAGAAGATTATACCATATTTTGGGTGATATTTGAAGGCTTAAAAATTATGTATATCTATATATTAATACGACAGCGTGTGTTCTTATCTGTGTGTTCGCTTTCCAGCAAATTTCATTGGTTGAGATTTAATTCATGAATACACATTTACGAACGCTTCAGGCAGCATTCTATTAACGTGTTCTCTCCGCTGTATTATTTTTAATTCTATAAAATGTAGGGTTTTATCTTTCTGGTAAATGCAAGAGCTGTAAAGAAATAATAGATTTTAAGTTATTCAAAAGAAAAAAAAACGATAACACAAATTTCTCGGCCGGCGGAGGCCATACGTTTTCTGATTTAAAATATGCGTAACAAAAATCCGTGCATCACTGCAGTTGTATATTTTGTAATAAAATCTGCAGCAATAATTTTCTTCATTGTGTATTTTTTTTTAATTTTATTGTTTGAGAGGGAAAGAGAGAGAGAGAGAGAGAAAGAGAAAGAGAGAGAGAACGACCAAGACCGATCCTCGATGCTGCTGTTTTTCTTATTTAAAATATTTTTGCTATTTCTATATTTTCATTTGTGTGTGTGTGTGTGTATGTGTGTGTGTGTGTGTGTGTGTGTGTGTGTGTGTGTGTACTTACGAGCATCCATGTCTGTGTGTATGCGTTTTTGTTTGGGGGAAAATTGATGCGTTCTGTAGTTTTTTTTGTAATCATATCTACAACAGTAATTTGTTTTTTATTGTTAAGTTTGTTTACATATTTTACTGTTTGTGTGTAACTTACCAACTACGTAAACTACCTTAACATAGCAACTAAACGAAGACATTTTCCTTTAATGATCATGGAATACTTTCTGAGACAGATACGGTTGTGTAAAAGGGAGAAGTGAAGAAAATTATCTATTATATAAAGCTAAGGGTCATGAAGAAAATTACCAGTAAAAAAACCCTCATATATCAGTAATAGATCAGCTACATGAAAGCGAGCCTACGACAGAAACAATAAAGTATGTATAATCGAGTGCTTCCGAATGCAGAACATACCAGAGACAATTATCAATTTGATTAAAAAAGGGGTAATTTAGACATGGCCTGATAGCCGAAGAACAATACACAAGTGAGATAAAAAATAAAAAGAGGAATCTGCAAAAACCATTACCTATCATCAATCATTTTTATCACAAAAAATATAAAAAATCCAATCAATTAGTAGATTTCATCGTTCCAGCAGGCACAGGGTAAACATCAATGCGAGGAAAAGGCGAAGCCAATACATAGAAGTAGTCAGAAAACTGAATAGGGTATGGAACATAATGAGAACCAGGATGATACCAGTAACAAAGGAAACACTAGGAATAATCCTTAAACTTCGATAAAGAATGTGGGAAATTCGAATCCAAATTAGGACTGAGAAGATGCACACGATATCAATAATGAAAACAACAGAAATATTAAGGAAAATGCTGGATTACGGAGATTAATTTATATGGGCTACACAAGCTGACAAGCCATATGGAAAATTCAAGGGAAGTGAAACAAAATATCGAGGAAGACCACATGAAAATAAGAAAACGAAAACTACAAAAGTGCAAGTAAACTGCACACGCTTTACAAAAATGTCGTGTCAACAGTGAGTAGCACCGCATAAAATAGTCGGAGAGTTTCGATAAAAATGAAAAGAATTAGGAGAGAGAACGAGAGATAGATAGAACGAGAGAATTAGAAAGCAATAAACAGAATTGTAGTGGGCGTGCGAAATATACTGAAAAAATGATGAGGGGTATTATCAAAAAATATTTAATGAAGACATATAACCAATGCGAGCGTTAAATACTTAGCAATGCACTCTTGCAATGATGAAAATAATTTCCTACCTTATTGACAAAAGTGAAGATTACTGAAGTCGGTGAAGACCCATATCCTATCGAACATCAGCCATGGTTGTCAATCAGCAATCTCTGATAATGATCCGCATGAGAACACGTAATCAGGTGGTAATAATAATAATAATAATAATAATAATAATAATAATAATAATAATAATAATAATAATAATAATAAAAATAATAATAGTAATAATAATAGCAATAATACTGACAGTAATAAGCTCCCGATAAAAATAAAAAACAGAAATGAATAAATTATTATATAATAATAAATGCATACACGACAAACACACACACATACACACACATACATACATTTGCGTCTGTGTTTGTGTGCATATAGATTGATCAAGATATGTGTGTCTACATATTCATAGCTTACACAAAATGTTTTTAGTAGTTGTGAATTTTAAATTGAAAACTAAGTTCTATAATGTACGCTTTGGAAGCTATCGTTTGTTTTGACTTTATTTTGACAATTATATGTTATGGTTTCAGCAGGACGAGCCGCGGTATAATCAATTTACTGAGAGGCACAACTGGTGAACAAATAAGTTCACGATATGAACCTGTAAACTGGACTCCTCATTTGTATGATTAAACTAATTAGACAATTTTTGGAGGGAAAAGGTTGTAAAGTTCTATGTGCTCGTTTATTGACAAGACAGACTAGACGATTTGATGCGGTATTAGCGAAATAAATACAAATTAAATAGGTAGAATTCTTGTAACTTGTCGTAACGATGACACCACATACGCGCGAGGAACGTGAGCTATATGTCAATAATTGTAATTTAATTATTCACGTCAAAATATTCTTTTAAACAAATCATAGATTTGATTAAAAACAATATTTTCTTGTGATTTATTTAATTTTAACGTTTACAACGTCCGAAACCACTGTAGATATATATATATATATATATATATATATATATATATATATATATATATATATATATATATATATATATATACAAAAATATGTCATAAAATAAAAATAAACGTTTATTTTCTATTAATTCTGTTTTTTTTTTAACCTTTTTCAGCTTTCAAAAAACCGTCTCCTTTTCTTGATAGAACAGTCTGATGTAACTGGAAGCAGAGATGATACGTCGCAGAGTTCAGTTTCATGACCACCAAGATTAGAAAATCCCAGTAATGATACACTACTGTCTGCATATATTAAAATGATTATATACAGACACACACACACACACACGCACACACACATACAAACACATATATATATACACACACATATATACACCCATATATATATATGTGTGTGTGTGTGTCTGTATATACTTATATTTACGTTTCAATAATGCAACTTGTGAGGTAAGCTTATGTTTTTAGATTGGGGGCATCTTATTTAAAGGCTAGTTTAGGATAATACCAGATGCATTTAACAAAAAAAATGTTTAAAACACGAGTAATAAGACATGAAAGGTAATGTTAAGGAGTGTGAATTTTTTGTAAGACTGCAATAAGAGAACAAGGATAAATAAATAAATTATATATAATACACAAAAATTGGCAAAATTAAGACAGGATACATTTCGATTTCGATTTAGGACTATCCACTTATTTAATGTTTCCTTTTTAAAATTAAATATGTTTTTAACTCATTTTCAAATTGTTTTTAGACTGTGTTATTGACTACTTGTTCTTTACATTGGGCAGCATGTATTACTTCAGATAAATGTTGTTCAATAGCTCGGAGTTTTTTACTTAATGCACTTTTTTAATATTTAGCAATATTTCGAACGTGTATGAGTGTATGTGTCTGTATATAATCATATATATATATACATGTTATTATTATTATTATTATTATTATTATTATTATTATTATTATTATTATTATTACGTTTAAGTTATTTTAAACCCCACTCTTCCCATGTTGAATAATAATTTCGAAATAATAACATTAATATTTCAGTGAATAGGTCATGTCGTAAACGAGAAAATGGGTTACAAAAATCGTTACAGGATCATTTGAGTTATATATATATATATATATATATATATATATATATATATATATATATATATATATATATATATATATATATATATATATATATATGGTCATAGTGGACGTAGATGCGAGGATTGAGAAAATTGTAATAAAATCTAATAGATATATTTGCATTTGCCTTTTTTAGTGTAGTTGACTTTGATTTGTACATACACGCCGTGGAGATGTGTTTGATTCGTTGGTGATACACTATCTTCTAGGAACCTCTATCAGTAGCTTTAGAGTTTACATTGCCGCCATCAATCTGGACTGTTTTATGAAGGACGCTACCTGTGTTTCTCACAGACTTTGCAAAGAGTTTCCAAAGATGCAGGCACCTTTAAATCTTGGAGAAATTTTCCCGTTAACCAATAGATACAAAGAAGCGTGCAATTTTTTAGCAAACTTTTGGCTTCGATACTTAAACATTGCAGGTGTTATAGCATCGTTACCAGGTACGTTATCCATTACTATGAGCTATGTGCTATTCTGATGATTTCTGTTTTCTGAAGAAGCTGCTAAATTGCCCCGATTACATCATCGTCCATAACAGAGGGAGTGTCAAATACTGTCTTAAAATGTTTATTTGTGTTGTTCAAAATATCACTTTTATGAGTCAAGAAGCTTCCAATTTTTGCAGAAGCAGGAAACACGCCCGATTGTTGCGGATCAAACGCTTTCTTTATTCCCTTACAAAATGCCTTGGGGTCTTTCCTTTTAAATGCCGCTTGAATAGATTGTGCAGCATCATCCCACCATCTTTCTTTCATATGTGTGCAGTACTGTGTGCATTTCTGCTATACAAGTTTCGTAACTCTTCTTTTTCATTGCAGAGTTTTTGTCATCAATCCATGCTTTGTGAACTCGGTGTATTTTCTGGATTTGAACTTGCGCTACAATATTCTGATCGCCGAACCAATCCTGAAGAAGACAAAACGACTTTCCCTTCCTTTAACTGAAAGATTCCTTGGAAATGGATGTATGAAATTCATGCCCAAAGTTTTCTGTGTAATTCACGATTTTTCAAGGTTTTGCTTTGTCAACAGTCCACAAAAAAGCTGATTACAAAATTCTTTAATTGACAATTTAAAAAATTAAAATAAAAAACCTAAGTAAATAAATCGTCAGCAGTAAGTTTGAGCCGATGCCAAGGCGAAATGTCAGTTTGCGATTGTGCACAGCGACAGTTACTTATCGAGACAACTGGGAATTATTTGCGACCGTCGTAGCTCGATCGACGTAATCCTGGCGACGGGTCATACAAAGCGGATGCGCAATCTGCAAAAATATTGCAAGAAGGGCAAACAGATTTGCTTGCTATTGTAATCAACAACCAATCAGAAAAGAACCGTTTCTCCGTTCCTTACATATTCTGACACGGGTCACACATCTAAGTTACAATGCACAAACGATGAGTAGGCCCGCTCAAGAGAAAGACAAGTTTTTTATCAGCAATGTGTGTATGGTACAACAATCTCCATTTTAAAAATAATTTATCGTTTGTTGTTTTCTAAATCTTTGCTTTTCACATTTGACATGATGCTCTTTTCTAATTTTGCGTCTTCCGGTTTTCTATTTGTTCGGTTTCTTACTGATTTCCACAATGTTCTGATGCATTTTACTTCATGCATGAAAAGACACCGCTATTTACATTTGATACTTTTATTTAAAATAAAAATCATTTATTGGAGAGATCGTTCAGGTTTTCTATCTCTGTAATCATCCGATATGAAAATAATAGCAATATGTTTTGTTTTTTACTTAAATGTTTATTTTGCCAAAACCGTGGTATCTTTGTCATAATGTCGAGCCGACCGATATATATTGTTCGTGTATAAATAATGTAAGAGGAAAGGGTGTTCCTTCACCGATGTTTGCTTAAGATTCAATTGTTTTTATTTATTTATTTTTTGTTACAACTTGCAAGCTCTCAAAGCGATTACAATTTTTACATATTAAATTATGGGTGAAAAATATATTGATTTTTTACAAATCTTTTATATCAATATCCTGAAGGCTTCAAACTTGTTTATATATATATATATATATATATATATATATATATATATATATATATATATATATATATATATATATATACTAGCCATCCGCCCGACATTGCCTGGCCAAAATATACGCTTAAATATGATGTTTTGCTTAATTATATATTACGAGGGGCGTGCAAAAATTAATGCCCCTGCTCAACTTCAAATTGTCTAATCAACTTGAAATTTTGCATGTGCAATGATTTATATCTTTAGGGGTTATGTGGGAAATTATAGCTCTGAACTAATTGTGGTTTGTTTTTAAGGTGGTTGAACTAAGTTAGGTGTGAAATGGAGCCTTTTGAATGTCGAGCAGTGATCCCGTTTTTTTATTCGAAAGGACAACCAACATAGGACCCTTTGACGAAATGAAAGAAACTTATGCTGATTATGCCCAATCATATGACCTTTGAAAACGCTGGCATCGTGAATTCAAACATGACTGGAAGTCTGTGGAAACAGATCCCAGACCTGGTCGCCCACTATTGCCATTGATGAGGCATCTGTCCGTAAAGTTGAGACTGCTATTTCAAAAGATCGGCGTATTACTATTCACCAAATAGCCCAAGATGTCAAGATTAGTACAGTCTGTGGAAACTATCATTAATGACCATTTGCATATGCATAAGGTGTCTGCCAGATGGATTCAAAGGTTGATCACACCATTCCAGAAGCGAGAACGCGTCGGTTGCTCGTGGATGAATTTGGAGATGTGCCAAGAAGATGATTCAAAGTTTTTCAAAAGACTGATTACACAGGCCGAAACCTAGATCCATCACTATGATCCAGAGACCAAAGCCTAGTCAATGCAGTGGAAGCACTTAGACTCACAACGTCTAAAAAGGCAAGGGGGCAGCCCTCTGCTGGCAAGGGCATGCCCGCAATCTTCTGGCGCCAGGACGGAGTAGTGATGACAGCTTTCCTGGCAAAGGATACCACACTTACAATACCCTATTAGGCTTCACTTTTGAGGAAATTAAGGGAAGCTATTAAAATCAAGAGGCGAGGCAAGATCAGCAAATATATACTAATTGTGGTTTGTTTTTAAGGTGGTTGAACTAAGTTAGGTGTGAAATGGAGCCTTTTGAATGTCGAGCAGTGATCCCGTTTTTTTATTTGAAAGGACAACCAACATAGGACCCTTTGACGAAATGAAAGAAACTTATGCTGATTATGCCCAATCATATGACCTTTGAAAACGCTGGCATCGTGAATTCAAACATTACTGGAAGTCTGTGGAAACAGATCCCAGACCTGGTCGCCCACTATTGCCATTGATGAGGCATCTGTCCGTAAAGTTGAGACTGCTATTTCAAAAGATCGGCGTATTACTATTCACCAAATAGCCCAAGATGTCAAGATTAGTACAGTCTGTGGAAACTATCATTAATGACCATTTGCATATGCATAAGGTGTCTGCCAGATGGATTCAAAGGTTGATCACACCATTCCAGAAGCGAGAACGCGTCGGTTGCTCGTGGATGAATTTGGAGATGTGCCAAGAAGATGATTCAAAGTTTTTCAAAAGACTGATTACACAGGCCGAAACCTAGATCCATCACTATGATCCAGAGACCAAAGCCTAGTCAATGCAGTGGAAGCACTTAGACTCACAACGTCTAAAAAGGCAAGGGGGCAGCCCTCTGCTGGCAAGGGCATGCCCGCAATCTTCTGGCGCCAGGACGGAGTAGTGATGACAGCTTTCCTGGCAAAGGATACCACACTTACAATACCCTATTAGGATTCACTTTTGAGGAAATTAAGGGAAGCTATTAAAATCAAGAGGCGAGGCAAAATCAGCAAAGTTATCCTGCTCCTGCAGGACAACGCCCCGATCCACAACTCGCAAGCCGCTAGATCAGAAGCACGGGCGTGTGGTTATGAAACCCTCCCCGATCCTCCCTACTCCCCTGACCTTGCACCCTCTGACTTTCACCTCTTCTCATCCATGAAGTTATTTTTGTAAGGAAAGCGTTTCCCAGATGATGCATCCTTGATTTCTGAAGTCACGTCGTGGTTGGAGGACCAACCTTGGGTGTTCTACAAAAACGGTGTCCAGAGCTGCATCAACCGATGGGAGAAACGCATAACTCTGGGTGGTTTCTATTTAGAGAAAGGCTAATAATTGTGCAAAGTTTCGTTGCGGTATCCCAAAGGAAAGCAGGTCAGGGGCATTACTTATTGCACGACCCTCGTATATTGGTCCCAATATTTCGTAATGAGTTAGAAAGTTTAAGTAAAAATTACTTGTGCGCCACAAACAAGTATCGAAATCAAAACGTTTAGCTTAATATTAACTTTTTCCTTTTACTTTAATTCCTTAGCTATGTAGTCATGTTTGCTGTAAGCCTTAAAACTTAAAACATGAACAAATAACTATTCCATTATGAATGTATTTTCGTAATGCCGTCGTTCGACCCCGACCAGGCAAATGCCATTTTTTCATTGTCATACTTTTGTACCGATTTTTCTCCGGCGAAAATGCAAATATAAATGTATATCTAAAAACTATAGACTTAAAACGGAGAGAGGAGTTTGTTAGGAAAAGTTTTTAAACAAAAATATATATACGCATACATAAATCCATATTGAAAGAAGATTGTGTTTAGTATAACCGTTTGACACAAATATTACGACAATATAAATCATGTAGAATATCGGTTTGAATATAATTTCACGTAATAGTTCAGTAAAGATGACTATTCCATAAGAGAACCGAAAGATAAAACTCATAGAGAAGGAAATAAAATTATTTTTTAAAAGAATATGTAACTTAGCTTGATATTTTGCAGATGAATGCAATTCCACTACCCACATATTACAAAACTGTGTTTGATTTTTAAATTAAAAAAATGTGGTCCTGTGTTGTTTTGTGTATCGCTTTGGTAACTGCATAGACTCCAAAGTTTTGATAGCCAGCCATTTTCGTTGGGATAAAGCCTGAGAATGACCCCTTTTTTGTGAGATGTTCTCGTTTTTTTTCCGCTGTTGTTGTTTCGTTTGTTTGCCTCCTGTTGACTCCATTAACTGTTTAAAAAAAAAAAAAATTGCAGGTTTGTCTCTCTCTTTCTATCTCTCTCTCTTTCACTCTCTCTCTTTCTCTCTCTCTCTCTCTCTGTGTCTCTGTGGGCGCGACTTTAATAGCTGGCCGGTCTGCGTCTGCGGTGGTTGGAGTAAACTCCAATAGAATTATCAATCAGGCCAAATTGTCGGGTTTGAGTCGGGGAGAGAACGCAGAGTAAGGGAATAGTTGGTTCAGGCTCCAATGCAGAAATGCCTAGACTGGCACCGGTCGGGGTCCGCTCCACTGGCTAGACCGGGTTCTGCCGCCTGTATCTCTGACACGGACGTCGGTTCAGGCCCAGGATGCAGACCAGAAACCCCTGCTGGTGCTGTCCCCCGCACCGTAGGTATAAAGGATTTCGTGGCATTAGGCGGCGTCTACTGCTATATCTACACTGCTGTACCCGGCAGTTATAGGTTTAGGTTGGCTAGGACTGGTAGAAGAAGAGGGCTTCAGCTGTCAGCCCTCCGGTTCACAGTGGTGGGGGTGGAATTATGACTATCCAGTTTTGTCAAGTTCTCAACTTTGAGAACCACCTATCGGGATAAAGCTTTACAGAGCGCGGTGCCGAGCGACCGTGAACAGGCCATGGATTTACTATACTGGATGGACTCCACCTGAGCCGGATGGTGAAAGAAGATGTTCCTTGCAGCCACGGCAGCAGCGACGGTGAAGCCGAGAACCAGTTTTTAGAAGGGTCGGAGAAGAAATGATGCCTTATCTCAGGAAGAAGGGGGACGCTCAAACGGACGAATGAGGGGGTGCAGATGGTACAACACCCAGCAAGACGCCAGCTCTACAGGTCTACATCCACGAAGTACAAGCCGGCAGAGAGACTAATAGTGCCGGGAATTCACAGGCGCTGGACTCCACGTGGTCAACGATCGCGTCGGCGATATTGGGTTATCTATGGATCTCAGCCACTTACATTTGTCGCCGCAGCTTGGTCATGTGGATGCTTCTGCTGCCGACTGGTGGTGACCCAGTCAATTTGCTCAAGTCCGACTTGAAGTGGAAACATTTACCCTTCAAGCCGGAATACCTGGACAGGAGACGTACGAACGTCTCTATATACGGCGTTTTCTGCTATATAGACTATAAAAAGCTTGGTGCTGTTATGAACCAGAATGGGGCGTCGAAGCCGTTCTTCTGGTCCGTGGTTTCCATAATGTTATGATAGAGGAATACTCTCTGACAATGCGCCTAGACCGATAGGGTTTCAACCCCCCCAGCGCAGGTATAAAAATTGGACGATGAGCATCATCTAGGAGGGTCGAACACTGCGAATAACCAGGCCATATGGCCAGGGATTGCCCAAATAGAAATCCTCAACCAACAAAAGAAGCTACATAATCCCAAGAATGTGGAACAAGCAGCCCCTAAGCAGACAGCCAGGGGGCATTCAAACGTCATCTAACAAATCCAACGGCTGGAGCAAGATGGTGAAGAAGTCCACGAAAACGAGCAGTTCCCTGGTGTAAAGTTCGACATGTCAGAACACTTCAACTAGCAAGCCAGCCAAGGAGTCGCATAGCTGCAAGAAGAGAACTCTCCAGTCTCCCCATCAGAATCAAAAGGGGAGCAGAAAAGTAAAAATAAGAAGAGATCGAAAGCAGCAGACAGGCATATGTGACAGAGAGTTAAGAGCGCCAGATAACCAAAAAGAATGATAAAAAGCCAGAAAGACAAAGAAGGCGGGGTCCCGTTCCTCGCCCCCTATGAACGTAGAAAATACTTTCTGTACGGTTCAACCAGACAAAACCCCAACCCAGAACACCTCAGCTAACCCAAATCCCCACCCCTTTCCAATTACCTCCCAGCTGATGCTAGATCCTTGTCCAGGGAAAGGTCGGAGACCTCTTACAATAAGAAACCGGATATGCGACATAGACCCCCTTCAAGCTGATTCGAACATAACGCAGCGTAATAGGAATCTGCTAAAGCCACTGAAACAATCGGAGAAGGTCGATGGAAAGAAACTGACGAATCCTAATAACTTCCCGGACGCTCGCTTCATGCATCACCCTACAGTAGGTCACACAATAGCCCTGTGGAACATGATAGAAGACAAAGGAAGTGGTACCAAACATCAAGCTGGTGAAAGAGGAGCACAACTCAGTCAAACAGCTGACCCCAACATGTGCGAATGGAGGATCCCTGTTAACGTCCATCCTTGTTTTTCTAGTCCTCAAGTTAACATTCCCCTTGGATGTTGGAGGTGTTGCACGAGACGGAAGAGTAACGTTCGAGTTGCTTTTTGGTAACCTTGCCTAATCTTGTGGCATCCTATCAGCCAAATACTTTAAGCCGGTGGTGGTTGATATTTAGATACAATTGCCACGCCCTTGAGAATGGCTAGTATGAACGTGAGAGGCATGAGGTTTAGAAGCAAAGCCGCTAGGGTACTGAGAGATCTTTTTTTTCTATGATAATTGATGAAGCTACCTTACAGGAGACTCATTACGATTCCGTTTACGATCATCGGGTGCTGGAGGGACATTACTGTCTTTTCAGCATACGGGGATCGTCAAAATAGAAGTAGTATAAGTTTGTTTGTTAGTAAGGGTCACGCTTTCTGCAAGAATTACCCTTGTTCACGCGGATACTGATAGTAGACTGATCGTGGGCGATGTTGGATGTTTCGAGTCGTCTCGGTGTATGCGCCCAATTGCGTACGGGAGTGGGTTTCCTGTTATCGGCAGTAAGAGGTCTTTCCCGGGGGTTCGCAACGGTTAATTTTAGTGGGTGATTGGAATGACATCCTTGATCACAGGGTAGATAAGTTGGACTGGACTAGTTGGACGGATAGGTGCGAAACAACTCTCTCAGACCTGGTGGTAAGATGCGATCTGGTAGACAGATTTCATGTGGATCATGCGAAGAGGAAGATATGAACGTGGTTGTCTAGCAAGTCTTCCGTTTCATGTATTTACTTCGGTCGGTTGTTAGAAGAGGCAATTTAGAATAAATATATTGTCCCACGTTCCACTGGTTAAGTCACTCTAGCAACACCTATTGTAACCAGGTATGGAATTCATGAGCTAGTCGGGTACAGGCAGATAAATACATCCTTACCTGAGATAGATAGCTTCCGGGAAAAGCTAGCTGAGAATATTTAAAAAGGATTAGTGGGGGGGGGGGTTATTTGGAGTGGCTGGTGGATAAACGCCAAATATAACATTAGAGACTTCTCTATCAAATATGGCCAATGCCTCGTCCTATATATGACCAAGGAAGAGAAGCGATTAGAGAATACCTTGTCCAGGGCGGTAGCACGGGAATTCCCTAGAGGCCAAGCTAATGAGGACCTGCGCCGTTATACAAGCGATCGATATCATTGCCAGTTAGTTAGGGGGGATTGGTAAAATGGCCAACAAAGTTGTGAATCTAGATGCGTCCGAACGAATCTCTTTACTCGGGCGCACATCGGATAGATATATTCGTATATTTGAGTCCGGAAGGACACGTCCTAGTGTCGTGTCAGGAGATTTGCAAAGATAGTTACGCACAGCTGTCCACACTCCGCATTCAGGAGTTTGACAACAAGGTGACTAGCTCAACCAGCCTGGAGGAAACCCGAGCGGATTGCAGAGTGTGAGGTAGTTGTTGCTATGACACAGGTCGCCTAAACAAGTCAACAGAATTTGATGGTCTGCTCAACGAGCTTTACTTGAGACTGTCGCATATCTTTCCCCCGATTCTGACAGGTGCGTTTACCAACTAGTTTGACTCGGGATCTATCCCATGTCAGGTTACAAAAGGGATGGACACACTTCAGAAGAAGACAGGCACATATATCGAGGGGATTGGATGATTTTATGCCCATAACATTGTTGAACGCGGATTTTAAAATCCTGGCTCGAGTTTTGCGAATCGTTTGCAGGTTGTTATCGCTGACTTCGTCGAGTTCGATCAGAACAACGCTTTGATAGGGAGATTGATTCCAAACAATTTGCCTTTGATTCGCACGATCCTAGAAAGCTTAAATTAACTGTACGTTAGATAAAAAATATACTTGAAGTGAAATAATATATTAGTGTGAATTTCAAAATTTATAATCAACTATGTAATGAATATGTAATTTACGTAGCTTAGCTTCTGTCTGAAAGCTTTTAAACAACCTCCAAAAGTATTAAACAATCTAACACCTCTCACGGGAAGATCTTACTTGAAACAAATTTATATCTCTAGAGTTGAATACAATAATATATCAGCGAAGGTCATAGGGTTTTAATATTTTTGTAAGACAGACAGGTTAGAAGTATAAACAATTCTACTATTAACAAAATTTGTTTCGAAGAACTTTCGAAGAAATTTCACAAATTCACTAGACCCGACATCTGTTGATTAGAAACAAGATGAATTATAACTATATAACGCAGTTACGAAACAATGCAACTATATATTGTGATCAATGCCAATTTGATAATCTTGAGAAAAAAAGATGCGCAGTTGTCTTTCGAAAAAAAAAAACTTTCAAGTCTGCGTTCTGCATGTTTCCGTCCTGCTGGAAGTAGACTGTAGTTTCCTAGAATAACTAGTAAATTCATCAGCTTTACTTCATAGTTTCCTCTTTGGTAGTTCAGTTTTATCTGATTTGGTTCGATATTATCGATTGATTATTGCACGTTTATGAACATTAATATCGCATTAGTTGTTCGAAACGAAAATTAGTTAGGGATTAAATTTAGAAAATTGTTAATTCCATTTTTGGAATAGTATTCGAATCACATCAATCCCATAACTGATGTAGTTGTATTTAAACTGAAATAGTTAATCATTGCCAGAAAAGTGCACGAAGAAAAAATGACGCGGGCGTTGCGTTTAAACGGCGATGACGACATCAACATCTAAAGTGTTGATGTTATTTTAAATAACCTAAATATATAGATACATATATACAGATTATAACTTTCCTTTTATACTATCACTCACTCTCTCTCTCGCTCTCTCTCTCTCTATATATATATATATATACACATATATATATGTACACATATACATGTGTATATGTATGTGTCTGTGTTTGTATATGTGTGAGAGAGGAAGGTGAGAGAGTGTGCGTGTTAACAGAGTGATTAACAGTTATATCCTATACGCGTGACTCTTGTTAAACTGTTGAAACTTTGACAAGGCAATTAGTGTCAGAATTTGACAAAACGCAGATACAGTTCCGGAGTAATTGTTTTGTTGGCTGGTGTCAAAATATTGCTTGCATACAAATCATACTCATCACATGCTCTAGGAAATCTATCGCTATCTATCTATCTATCTATCTATCTATCTATCTATCTATCTATCTCTCTCTATATATATATTTCTGTCTATCGCTTTATCTCTCTCCCTCTCTCTCTCTCTATATATATATATATATACTTATATATATATATATATATATATATGTATGTATATATATGTATGTATATACTCACACGTATGACATACATGTATATACATATATATACACATATATATATATTTATAATATACATATATATAAGTGAACGTGTCTGTGTGTCTGTGTATCGGTGTCTGTCTATCTTGGGGTCTGTGTACATTTCCCTATGCAATAACTCTGTCAATTTTTAGTCTACACACTCGATATTTAATATACAGGGTACTGAGATTTGGGAAGATCTTTGTAATCGGTTTTCGGCAGGAAATTTGGCTGTTAAGGGGTCAAAGTCTAACGATTTGACCTTTGCGAACTCTATCAAACTCCTCCGATAATTTTCGGTCTAAACACTTGCGATTTTTGTATATAGGTTCCTTGGACATGGATCTAACTGAATAACAATATTTGAACCCAAAACAATAAATGTTATGGGGTACCAATAAGGGTCAAAGTTACAAAAACTGAGTTTTTTTTTTTTGCTCAGCATATACCTCCAAACACCCGGGCAACGCCGGGCCGAAACGATAGTATATCTATAAAAGTGATCGTGTCTGTGTGTTTGTGCGTCTTTCTCTGTATCAGTTTGTGTGTCTCTGTGTGTAAATTTTCCTACGCAATAACTCTGTAAATTTAAAATCTACAGACTCGAAATTTTATATACAGGTTACTGAGATTTGGGAAAATCGATGTGATCCGTTTTCGGTCAGAAATTCGGCGATTAAGGGGTCAAAATTATATGACAACTCTGCCAAACTCCTCCGAGAATTTTGGGTCCAAACAGTAGTAATTTTAGATATAGGTTCCTTGCATAAGGATCTAAATTAATAACTTGAATTGGGCCAAACACAATAAATTGGAAGGGTTCATAATAGGGGTCAAATTTTAAAAAAAATCAAGTCTATATATCTGTAAAAGTGAACGTATCTGTGTGTATGTCTGTGTGTCAGTTTGTGTACATTTCCATACGAAATAACTCTGCCAATTTTTAGTCTACAGACTCAAAATTTCATATACAGTGTACTGAGATTTGGGATAACCTATGTTATCGGGTTTCGGCCAGAAATTTGGCTGTTAATCGGTCAAAGTTCAACGATTTGACCTTTGAAAACTCTACGAAACTCCTCCAACAATGTTTGGTCTAAACACTTGAAATTTTAGATATATGCACCTCACACATGGATCGAACTTAATAACTATATTTGAGCCAAAGCCATAAATGTTAAGGGGTCATAATAGGGGCCAAACGTTAAAAAATGACTGCATTCTTTTTTCTTTTTTTGCTCAACACGCACATCCAAACACCCAGGTAACGCCGGCTACCCATGCTAATATATATATATATATATATATATGTGTGTGTGTGTGTGTGTGTGTATGTGGTTGTTTGTGTGTGTCTGTGCTTGTGACGCATATACAAATGTCCACATATATATAGGAAAAATCCATGAACATGATTAGAATTTTGAAAACATATACTACACTTTCATTTATATATTTCATTTCGTGAACACAAAATAAAACAAAATAAGGGACGAGACAAATCAAAAAATGGGGAGGGTATCTGTTGCCATCCTTCTGACAGCATCTACACTAACCATAGCTTGAGGTCTTAGTCACCATAAGAGCACATGCACACCAGGGGACGTTCGACTTACGATTTCCGAATTAACTGTAAATATATATATATATATATATATATATATATATATATATATATATATATATATATATATATATATTGGCAATCTGTCCGTCATTTCCAGGTCGTAAATGCGTTTAAATATGATATTTTGATTAATGCAGATTTCGTATTTATTATTATATCTTATTAGACCCAATATATAGTATTGTTTTAAAAATTAAAAAAAAAAAAATGACTCGTGCGCCGCCACTGAAAATCAAGACAAAACGTTTAGCTTACGATTTACTTTTTTCTTTTAGGTTTATGACTGAGTTCCGAAGACAAGTTTACTGCAAAAAAATTAAAAGATGAAGCAATAGCTATTACGTTACGCATGCATTTTCGTAATGCCGTCGTTTGACTTTAACCTGGCAACTCAGATTTTTAAAAATGTTCACACTTTTGCACTGATTTTCCCCGGCAAAACTAAAATATAAAGTTTACATGAGTTCAAATATCTTATAGTTGAAGTTTCATGTCTGATCAAATCCTGATCCGAAAAATATTCAACCCCACGCTTCTCATTCAGTCGAGACGTCCACACCACCATTCTTGCTACCGGCAGGATTTCGAGAAACACCATTCGTCTCTACTTGTCACGTGGCAGCTTGGCCATGTGGATGACGTAGGGTGCGTCAAGCGGCTGAGAATGTTCTGGATTGATGCGAGCAGTTACCTATTTGACATAATGACATATAGCTAGGAGAGTATTTAAGTTAAATTTAAAGAGCCAAATAATCATAATAATTATTAAAAACATATATGTTATCAAAAATAAATAAATAAATTAATGAACCGTGAATATGATTAGGTCGATAAAATGGTGCAGACAAATAATACAATTCGTGTTAGTAAAAATGTTTTTAAAAAATGACATAAAACCATAGTCGCTTGAATGCTGCGGACAGATATTACATGTTCATATTAGACGAGCCAATATTCCAAGGCATGATATTTTCCTTTATGTTTTGTTATTCGTTATAATGTAGTATCTATAATATGCTTATGACCGTATACTCTCTAGGATTGCCGAAAAGTTTTTTGAGATGGGTGACATAGTTAGAGTAGTGTACGTTTCGCTGTCAAAAGGCCATCCTCTCAAGATATTCCTGCCAAGCATTATCTGTTTTTTCTTTGACGATATTTACAATGAAGTATCTGTACTGTGTTCATGACAACATACTGCCAGCGATTACAAAAAGAAAGTGAGGCCGGGTCGCAGGTAAAATAGTGTACTTCATATTCACATAGGACGACCGACTTATCAGTATCGTCTTCTTTGTTTTTGTAATAGTTATAACGTGATTACCATACCCTTTTCGTGATAAGATACTCCCAGATACTTCCATAGCTTATTGTTGGGACTGCTTTACTGAGGTTGACTAGGGTACTTTTATTTTCAAGATAATCCTCAATGAGATTGTTTTCTTTTTTGTTTGATGATATTTATGATGTTATATTTGTATGGAGTTTATAATAGCATACTCAAAAAATCTTATGTTGGGGCGGAGGTAGAGTAGTGTATATTTTGTTGTCACCTGCCAATCCTATCACGCATTATCTTCTTTGCTTGGAAATAGTTACAAAGTGTTCCTGATATCACACTCCGAGGGATCACAAAATAAATAAGATGGCGTAGGTAGTAAGGTGTATCGTTCGTTGTCATAACACAATCCTCGCAGAAATTATTTTCTTTTTTATTTGTTAACATTTATAAGTAGTAGTTGTAATATAATCATGATATCAGGCTCTAAGATATTATCAAAATTTGAGGGGGTGTTAGGGGAAACAGTGGTAGAATAGTGTACGTTTTTTAACAATACAATCCTGCCGAGCATCATCTCTTTTTTCATTTATTAACATTTACAATGTGGTATCCGTACTGACAGCATACTTCCATGAATATCCAAATCAATTTTTAGATAGATCAATACGGTTTAGAAGTATAGATTTTTTTTTGTCAGAAAAACATTGTCATATGCATGATTTTCTTCTTTTTTGTTCAATGATTGTAATAATATCGTGTCAATACTGTGTTTATTACAATGCACTTCCGAGGATTATCCAAAACTTTTCTTCTGTGTGGGAGGGATGGATGTATTGTCGTATACTTGTTGTTATCACAAGACAATCCACGATATCATTTTGTTGCTTTTTTGTGTTGTAATAATTTGAAGGAAGTATCTTTACGGAGGTCATAACAGAATATTCCCCGGGATTATCAAAGGCGGAGTAAAGTGGTGTACGTTTTGTTGTCACACGAAAATCGTCCCAGGAATCACCATGTTTCGTCATACTCATTAAACATTACTCTTATTGCTATTTTATACATGGATATCTACACGGTGTTACTTGGGAGTCATAATCGTATTATTGTTGAATTATATCTGGTAAGTGGGAAGTAATCATAAAAAGTGTTCAATATATTAGATATGGCAGATACATTAAATGAAGCGTTTCTTGGGGAAAAGAGCATACGTGTGTTTAGTTACTGTGTTGTGTATTACACGAGACAGAAAGTGTAGCAGAGTTGCCATACAAGCAATATAATAGTACTACATCAGATGAGTGGTATTCGTTATTTAATCGAAAGTGTTCATTATACGGGATAGAGCAGCCATGTTTTAGGGCTGCGTTGCCAGGGAAAACACTATATTTGCTCATACAATTTCATACAAGAAAAGCTGCTCGGCGTTGCCAGCATGTTATATTAAAAATAGTCCAGTATCTTAACTGTAAAGCTGGTTCTCAACAAATGAGATAGAGCAAGAGTGTTTAACTGTAGCGTTGCGAAATATGAATGAATTATGTTTCTTTTGGTGTAAGGTACCAAATAAAAATAGACTAAAACAACAAGTCATGGTTCTCCCCAGAATGTTCTGCTGCCATTGCGCAGAGAAATCACTTTTTCCATAGCTACCAACGTAATAGATGTACTGAGACATAAGCTGATTTCAGGACTGTCAGCAACCACTGTAAAAGAGTAATAAAACAGCCAATAGAGTTATATGCTCAGTCCGTCAAATCCAAAGTAGCTGAGCAGCAGCTTAGTTCCTACCAGTTTTGGCAAATAACAAATATGACCATAAACAGAAACGTGAGTTCTATCCTAACGATCATCAATGGACCTGAGGTCATCTCATCAGCATTAGACAAGGCCAAACTATTTGCCAATAACTTTGCAGCTAACTCTACCCACTGCGACGAAGGTTATCCACCCCTGTATTTCCTCCCACAAAAGACAACACACTATCCAACATACAAATATCTGTG
Source organism: Euprymna scolopes (assembly GCF_053919585.1). NCBI lineage: Eukaryota > Metazoa > Mollusca > Cephalopoda > Sepiida > Sepiolidae > Euprymna > Euprymna scolopes. Next base: position 32,787,814 of record NC_136497.1, read on the forward strand.
CGTGAGGTCGCTAAACTAATCAAGAACCTTGATTCTAGTAAAGCAACTGGCCCAGACGGCATTCCAATTACAGTGTTGAAAAAGCTTCGACCAGAACTTGCTCCCATACTTACAAAACTGTTTACGCGTTGCCTTAAGGAGAAGTACTTTCCAACACCCTGGAAAACCTTGTCAGTATGTCCTGTATTTAAGAATTCAGGTGATAAGTCATCTCCCTCTCAGTACAGACCAATACTTCTCTTGTGTGTCATGAGTAAGTTACTTGAATCCATATTAAATAAAGAAGTAGTCAACCACCTCAGCAGAAATAACCTCCTTAGTGACATGCACTATGGTTTCCGTCCTGCTTGATCTGCAGCTGATGTGCTAACAGTTATATCCCATAGGATTCTTGAATCTCTTGAGAAAGGCTTTCTTTCTAGGGCAATTGGTCTTGTCATATCAAAAGCCTTCGATAAGGTATGGCATAAGGGCCTACTTCACAAGATTTCCAGCTACGATATAACTGGAAATGTTTTCTCAATAATTAAATCATTTCTCTCTGATAGACTCATAAGAGTAGCGGTTGATGCGCAGCAATCAGAGGCACACAGTAGTAATGCTGGAGTCCCCCCAGGAGTCAATCCTGGGCCCAACTCTCTTCCTGATCTACATCAATGATCTCCGAAAACATATATGCTGATGACACGAATATCTATGGCAACATATCAAAGACCGTAAATGATAAAGCTCTCTCTGATTCTCTCTCCTCTGATCTTGAGCGCGTGGTAAAGTGGGGTTTTTCATATCAGTTTACACAAGAACATCTACTCCCCGTTGCCATGGGGTTATGTTAAAATAAATTATTTTTTTGGTGTATAAAGTAACAAAGAGTGCTCGTTATAAAATTAGCAAGTAAGTTGGAATAGTATCTTTGCATGGGAGAAAGAAATCATTTGTATTTTGTTATTCATGTTGGATGCTAGACAAATCAGATGGGGTTGCCAGAGTTTCACAAAACAATAATACATTATCATATCTGGAAAAGGATATACGTCAGATAATCGAACGTGGCTTACAGCCTTGTAAAGCACGTGTGTTTAATGGCCGCATTGCACGAATAAAAACACATTTTTATTGCACTATTTCATACGAGAAAATATACTAAGAATTCTCCGAAAAAGAGAATTCTAATAATACAGTATAATATCTGGGTAGTGGTATGCATGTACTATGACGTGTTCAATATGCCGGATAAAGTACAGGTGGTTAACCCAGTCTTACCCGCGTGAAATACTTTCTTTTCATTTTCTACTTTGTTAGATACTAGAAAAAAGACATTACGTCTACAATCAAAAGTGTCTACATTTCAGTATTATATATGAAAACAGGTATACGTTTATTAATGCAAAGTGATCAATAACCTCGATGAATACAGCAGGTGTGTTTAAAAGCTATATCGCAAGCTAAACAAGACTCACTGTTTTTAATACTATTTTATACATGAATATTACTCGACGTTGACTGGGGTTTGTATTAAAATGTATCTTATCATATCTGATAAGTCGCATACGTGATAATTCGAAGTAATAAATAAATGCTTAATATCTGAGATTTAAAAAAATGTGCTAAAATGCTGCTTTGCCCGAGATAAAAAAAATTCACTATGTCCCATTAAACTTTTTATTCAAAAAAATCTTCTTAGCGTTCCTTGGAATTCACAATAGTAATATTGCAGTAGTACATTACATTACGTTGCACGGGAATCATAATGTTTGCAGTGAAGTATTACTTATGAAAATTAGTATATAGTAATAGAAAAACCCACAATATCCTAGAGGGAGCAGGTCTGTTAAAGTCCGCATTGCCCAGAAAGAGGCACTTCCGCTCTTTATTTTAGTATGTTTTATATTAGCCAAAATAGATCATATTGTCCGGTGTCACAAGAGTAACAAACGGGGGATGTAGCTAATAAGATGTATACGCCAGATAATGCAGAGTACTCAATATTCTATTTAGAGCAATTATGTTCAATCGATGCATTGCCTGTTACAAGATACCGCTATTATTGGTATTTTTATATTATTTTATGTAACAAAATCTAATCGGAATCGCGGGAAGTAGTAGTGGTAATAGTATTAATAATAATAATAATAATAATAATAATAATAATAATAATATTAATAATAATAATAAAGCATTGCCACATCTTTTAAGTGGTATATAATAACAGATTTCTAAATAGCTTTAATAGGACAAGTGTATTTAAACACAGTGATTCCTGCGATAAATACCTTTTTTGTTTTTGAACATGAAACAAATTACACAGTGTAGCCCAGTAGCAATTTTTTTTATCTTGTATACTAGACAAAGTAATTTTTTTACCTGCGAGTCAAAATAGAAAAATACAATATCATATATGACAAAGTGTATGTTAGTCAACCCAAAGTGCTAAATTCCTGAATAGCGCATTTATGATCAAGTACAATGTCGCACGGAAAAAAATGTCACTGATTTATTTTCGCTCAATATGCTAGTGTGTTCATATTCAACTTCATTTCTGATATTTGTTTATATAGACATCGTACACACATACTTATATATAAAAAAAAGTGTTCTTTCATATTTTTAGCCACTAAAGAATGTATTGTTCTGATGTGTTTTTATTAACAATAAGAATATTACAAGCTTGTATGTACAGATTCAAAAAACAGAAAAAAATCGCGCACACTTTTTTTCCGTTTTATGTAAACTCATCAGCTAATATTTGTAAAACTACGGAAAATAAAAAAAATAAACTAAAACAGATTCTTAATAAATTTCTTTTACGTTGCTAGTGTTCGCACTTAAAAATTTCAAGGTTTATTACTAACATATTCTTGTAAACATACAAATCTAATTTTTCATATATATAAATTATTACTATAATTCCTATAATATAAAATAAAATACGCATCATACTCGCTTGAAAGCCAAATCACAACGAATTAGAAACATAAACAAATATTTTACTTGTTTGAAATTTATAACAAATATATTTCAGGGATATACTCTATCTTCAGTGTGTTGTGTTGTTTCATTTTTTGTTCTTCCTTGCCATATTATACAGTCGGAGAAGGGAATATGTTAGTAAAGATCCGCGCGTTCTATCTAAGCGGTTGTATTTTGAAATGTGTGAACAGTGCGTAGGTAACGCAAGAATAACGTCAAGAGTGTGAGTCAAGATAGAAAAGTTTATTTAATTTGAATAAAATAAAATGCGCATCAAGTGCGTTTGAAAAGCCAATTAACAACATAATATTAGGAAAATAAACAGATATTTCACATGTTTGAAATTTATAACAAATATATTTTAGAGATATGCTCTACTTTCGGTGTGTTTTTTTTTATTGCAAGAATGAACTATGTCTTATATCAACATAAATAACGATCATCTAATAAGAAAATAGTCGGTAATTAATAAAACGAAACTTCTGAAACCATAATGCAAAACATTTAAGATTGCGACTTATATAATATACAGAATAGCTGCGTCTATAAAATGAGGTAGGGATTCATCCATGCCAGTCAGTTCAACAGTGACATTTTTGCTGCACGTCTGATATATGCACCTTTTTATACAGGCATAACCACTTATCAAGGCCAGATACAACTCGAGGATAACGGTTAAGAGTGTACAGTAGTAAATTGGGTAATATATTAATCATTAGTAAAAAATGATTGGAAATTCGGAAAAATTGTTAACTGAAGTGGAACGGCTCATCAAGAACTTGTTTACTTTGGATTTGAAGACAACCATATTGTAGTCAGCTGGAAAGCAGGAAAACGGAAGACAATTCCACAGGCGTGCCGTTCTAAGAAAGAAGTCTTCGCCCTGTTGAATTTTTAAACCGGTTCGTGAATTTGCAAAAAAATACAAACTACTTAGAAATACAAACCAATGAACTCGTCTACCATAAATTTAACTTTTATTGACTATGGTAACATTTAATTCTTGTATATTTATATATTATATATATATATATATATATATATATATATATATATATATATATATAACATGTTCTCTTTGTGAGGAAACATAATTTTGTTGGTTACTCTCGGCTACGAATGGAAACAAAGTTGATATAAAAAACAATATTTTCGCGAAAATTAGCTTTACTGTCAACATTTTTTCCTGAGGTAACATTTTTGGGTATCTAAACCTATCTCTTTACAGTCCCCTCCTTTTCCTAACCTATCATACTTTAATCAATCAGAGTCCATTTTCTGTAGGATGTTTTGAATCCAGTAAACGACACGTACTTCTGCTAGTATGTATATAAGTATGGAGGCAACAAAAATTAAAAATTAAAACAACAATGTTTACAAGCGTTTTTGATATAGGTGTACATAATAATACTGTGATAAGTATGTTTTAACTTAAATAGGGATGGTATAATAAAATTGTGGGGCCTGCGTTCGCGCCTGGCCTCTATAGAATGGAAATAAGCAGACACTTTAATAAAGACTTTTCATATATATCTGCATAAGTATACTTTGATAATTATGTTCCATATATATATATTATTCCTTATTGGAATTTTTTATTGTTGAGATGAGCATTGTATGTTGATTTTTTATTTTTATTTCGGACTATTAGTCTCATCTTATCTTATTGGTGCACAACGTTTCGGCCAACTTCCTCTGGCCTTCGTCAGGTGGTAACCGCGACGGATAGGAACTTCGAATCTCCTAACTGCATTCTCAGCCATCACTGCCATCCGTAGTTGTTGTCGTCTCACCACATTTTTGACCAATTACCTCTGGCACGCTTTGGGTGGGATTGAAACCGCTATCTTCAGACAATGTTCATCCGGAACCGTAAAGATTAAACGTCTCTATCAATTGCGCCACGGGCCCCAGAGGGCGATCAAGGTTGGATTCTTTGATCTTATAAATCCACATTTATTTATTATCTGATCTTCCATAGTCGGGTCCGTACCGATTGGTATATATATATATTATTCCTTATTGGAATTTTTTATTGTTGAGATGAGCATTGTATGTTGATTTTTTCAGGAAGTTGGCCGAAATTGTATGTTGATTTTTTTAGGAAGTTGGCCGAAACGTTGTGCACCAATAAAAAGATAAGATGAGACTAATAGTCCAAAATAAAAATAAAAAAATCAATTATGTTCCAGTTTGAATAAATATGGTATAATAAAATTATGGGGTGTTCGTTCGCACCTGACCTCCATAGAATGGAAATATGTCACAAAGTTTAACAAGGGTTTTTTTTTAATATAGATCCAGAGAATATTGTGATAAGTGTTTCAGTGTGAACAGGTATGGTAAATAAATTATGGGGTGTATTTATTTTATTTTTACTTTCATCATATTTTGCTTTGGTTTTGATACCCCCAAATTCGAAGCTATATCTTTACAACCCTTCCTTTTCATAACCTATCATACTTTCATAAATCCGAGTCCATTTTCTGTAGGCTGTTTTTGAATCCAGTCAACGACGGGTACGTTTGCTAGTATATATATATATATATATATATATATATATATATATATATATATATATATATATATATATATAGTAGCAACCCTGGATATGCATTAGGAATTAGAAGAAAAAATGCAGCACAGCACAGTACATAACACACACACACACACAGACACACACACACACACACACACACACACACACACACACACATATATATATATATATATATATATATATATATATATAAATTATTTGTTTTACTTCCATAGACTCTATAATGAGTCACATTCTTGCAAGGCAACACCTTTACCACTGTGCTATTAATAAGCGTTAATAAGCAGTAAATCGTATTAATAGTATAGTATATTTATAAACATTAGGAATTACATTAAAATTCTGGCACATTTTATCCAAAGATTAGAAAGATGACAAAGATATCAAATATGTCGTTCTGTAACAATATTTGATAAAATGTCATCACGATCAAAAGAGTGATGGCGAAGGAATGAAAGAGAAAAAATTATAGGCAAATATAAAAATGTTAATGTTTGTTTTAGTATATCTATTTTTATCTTTATTAAGTACATAGGTCTTAATATCCGGTAAGACCTTTATATTACATCGAACCTACTATGATGTTACCAATGAAAAAATAATCCAGCTGTAAATATTTACATGTACTTCCTCTTTTCCCCGGTTTAATATTATCCAATCATAAATCTCTCCTGCTTTTCTTTCGCTCTCACCCTCCCTCATTCTGTATATATACATATATATATATATATATATATATATATATATATATATATATATATATATATATATATGTATATATATATATATATAACTACTTCATTTATTCACATAAATTTAATATACGAAAGTATAGATTTATGCGTAAACTTTAAGTATTTACTTCAAACGTGCTCAATACGTAGGTAGAGCTAGTTAGTAATTTATAAAATATATATGGCGATGAAGCTACACTGAATATTCTGCGTTTCATCCAACTATAGGATTCGTCAGGCTTATAGGCGCATAAGCCTGACGAATCCTATAGTTGGATGAAACGCAGAATATTCAGTGTAGCTTAATCGCCATATATATTTTATAAATTACTATATATATATATATATATATATATATATATATATATATATATATATATATATATATATATATACTAGCATTAAACCCCGGCGTTTCCCGGGTGTTTGAATGTGTATGTTGAGCAAAAAAAAAGCGGTCGATTTGTTTTAACTTGTTACCCTATTATGACCCCTAAATATTTATTGCTTTGGGGCTCAAATCAAGTTATTAATTTAGATCCATATCCACGGAACGTATATCTAAAATTTCAAGTGTTTAGACCCAACAATTTTGACTGAGTTTTGTAGAGTTTTCGAAGGTTAAATCGGTGAACTTTGCCCCCTTAACAACCAAATTTCTGGCTGAAATCGAATTATAAAGATTTTCCAAAATCTCAGTACCCTGTATATAAAATTTCGAGTCTGTAGACTGAGAATTGACAGAGTTATTGCGTTGGAAAATGTACACATACAGGCATACACACACAGACACGTTCATTTTTATATATATACTAGCATTTTCCCCCGGCTTTGCCCGGGTGTTTCGAGGTTTATATTGAGCCAAAAAAAAAAAAAAAAGAAGCGATCAATTTTATTTTAATTTTACCCCCTATGATGACCCCTTAACATTTATTGTTTTGTGCTCGAATTAAATTATTAAGTTAGATCCATGTCCAAGGTAGCTATATCTAAAATTTCAAGTTTTTCGGCAGAAAATTGTCGGAGGAGTTTGGTAATCGTTGAACTCTGACTCCTTAACAACTGCATTTCTGGCCGAAATTTTCCCAAATTTAGAGTCTGTGCACTAAAAATTGACAGTTATTGCATAGAGAATATACACAGAGACACACACGCAGAGCCAAGTTCACTTATATATATATATATATATATATATATATATATATATATATATATATATATATATATATATATATATGGCAGCAACTTCGTTTTGGAACATTGCCATTACTTGATATAGCACACAAAAAATTACAGAAACAAAGATATATATATATATATATATATATATATATATATATATATATATATATATATATATATATGTAAAATGAAAGAAAATTTACAATTAAGTTTACCAAAATAATCCAAAATAGCAAACATAAAGTATATTATACATATTAAATACTTAATATTTATACAGTAATCTTTAACAGATGTATAAGCTCAATAAAACCAAATATGAAATAGAGAACATAATAAATAAAATATGTTAAAACACGATAAGAAGAGTTCAAAACATATTTATTTTAAAATAGGAAATACAATTAAGTAGATTCTCCTTAATCCCCGGAGTTTCGAGAGAAATACTTTCCTCCTCATCCGAGTGTAGGAATTAGCAAAATACTGAATCTTATTTTGCTTGCAAAGTATTTTGTGAAACTACAAGTAAGCCATTTATGTTGTTTACTAAAAAAAATGTGGACCAGAGGGAATTGGCAAAAACGAAAAATGATTTCACATGAATGGATGGTCGGGTTAAAAGTAGAATATCCAATAACGGTAAAATCAAAGAAAAGTTTGTAAAAGTTCCGTATCCACAAGTAAAAATCAAAAGGATTCGCGTTGCTGGACGATGTTTCGATGTAATCCAAATGGCAGAATTCCGTGAATTCACAGAATTCTGTCTTTTGGATTACATCAAATCATCTTACATTCGTATGTATATATTTAAGTAAAGAATTTTAGAATGTTAAATTGATGAAGTTAATGAATTATTTTTTAATGTACGATCAAACACTATCATGGAGTTATTATGCGAATTTTAAATTTAATCGGGGTACATATAAATGTACATACACTCATGCGGATATGTAAATCCGTATGTGACACATTTTACTATTATTTACAAATTTAAATTAAAAGATTTACCAATATTATCACATTATTTCCCCCACGCTTTATCTGTGCCTAAACCGAAACGTAGATTCCATGAACAAAGATTCTTTCTTAGAACGGCGCGCCTATGAGATTGTCTTCCGTTTTCCTGCTTTCCAGCTGACTACAATATGGTTGTCTTCAAGTCTAACGTAAACAAGTTTTGATGAGCCGTTTCATATAAATTAACAAATTCACCGAATTTCCATTTCTAACGATTACTATATTGTCCAAGTGTATACTGTGCACTCTTTAACTCTTATCCTCGTGGTGTCTTGGCCTTGATAACTGGTGATGCCTATGTAAAAAAATGATGTCGTGTTTTATAAGATGTTTATTATTTTTGCATTATTATATGCGTTATATGAGGTGTTAATTATACTTGTTATTAATTCGGTACGGCATAATCGCGTTGGCACACTGGTTCTCGTCATATCACTGGGGGTAAGCAACGTTGAGCCTGGCTGATACCAGATGGATGAGCATTTAAGAATTGTAGGCGCTGTATGTGATTTCCGCTTATCTCGGCATTGTTTTCACTCCCCCTAAACTTCCACTTGCTACTGGTATTCAACAATGTCGACTCAGGAGAGGCGGTGTTGAAGATTGCGCAACTCTTGCCACAAAAGTTTCACGCGCAGGCACGCTTAAACTGGGTATCCAGAGTCTGTCAAGACTGTAGGAATCCATTAATTGGGTTAATAGTAATTAAATTTAAAATCACATTACTTTAGCGGAGTTGAGTAACGTGCATACATTACTACGGGTGTCAACCATCCATTAAAATAAGTGACTTCTTTGTTATAATATTCGTTATATGTGTACCTATTAGATTAAAGCATAGGAAGAATAGATATTTATTATTTAACTTAAAGTTTATTTTAGCTTTGTTTGATTATTTAGCCTTAAATATAGATTGGAATTGGGTTGTTCTGGGTTTTGCTCATGGATTTAAAAATTCAAGAGTTTGAGATTGGTACCATGTCAGAAAAATAATGGTAACCTACATATATACACATGCATATAATAAATATACAATTGCATTAGGTACGCACGTATCCGCATCCGCACCTCCACATATACACCTATAGACAAATAAAAAAAGGACCATATATGAAAATGCAATAAAATCATTAAATACATTGGTTTTGAAGATTAGTAAACCTTGTCGGATCTAAAAGAATTTTCTTCTCCCAGCTCATACATATACATGCATGTAGTTATATCAACATATGCTAAAGGGTGGGGGGGAAGTGCAGAAGTTAAATATTAGTATATATACATATATAACAAAAAAAGGTATTAGATTAAGTTATAGGGAGGGATGGATATAGTTATATGTACGTTAAAATATAGGTGTGAAACAGAGATATAGACACGTGTTGACAAAAATCTTATACAGAATTCACAGGATACACACGCATGATATATATATATATATATATATATATATATATATATATATATAATAGAACCGTAGGATACATATATATGACAAATATGGATGAGCCTCTGAAATCATGATATATATAGTTATTTATGGTTATATAAGGGATAGAGGGGTAGATACTTAGTATAGACGAATCATGGATGTAGTGAAAGGCATTAAATGTATATGGGTAGCAGAAATCTAAATGCCATTAAACCATACGAAGTATAATAATTAAATGCACATGAGATTTGAGGGTATGCAGATGGGTATACACTATGTATGCATTCAAGTAGTTTCTTCATATTAGATTTAGACTAAGGAGGTACTGTTTCTTATAGTGTTTGCAGTTGGTAGAGCTTTCTGTTTTTTTTTATTTAGGAGCGTATCTCTCTTCCTAAAATGTTGCGATAAATAGTTTCTCATTAAGGCATAGCTTGCAAGGTTACTTTATTGACGAACAGATGTTTGCACTCTTATGGGTATTCCAATTTACAATTGATGAAAATCTGTGTTCAATTAATTCATTAGAGTATTTAAATAGTGATGTTCTCTCTATATAGTTTGGATTTTCAAAGGAGCATTTGTGGTCTGTATATCTTTCCTTGACTATGTTACTTGCCATTCCAATATGTTATTTTTTATCAGTGTTTCTTTAGTAGAACTGGTAGATTTTGAAACAACTAATGTTATTAGGCAGTTTCCTTTGAGGTGGGCATTCAGTTTGAATCTCACTAATTTATAGTTGATTCAATTTAATAATCACTAAACGATTACTCCTGTAAAATAACTAACGAAACTGTGGAAGTTCACAGGGGACTCATTCATATGTAACATATTGATGTTGGCATTCTCTACATGTTAAGTGCAAATACAAACGATCTGATGTTGTATTTGCTTTTGTTTAAACTGCGAAAGTATTTATCTCAGCTAGCACAAACGCCGGGCAAAGACCTGTCGTAAAGTACGCTAAAATATGATATTCTTATTCTTACCGATTACGTATCTATTATTATAGAATTCATGTTATATATATTTTTTTATATATTACAAAGTTGCGATTTCAAAAATGTAAAAAAATATATCTTTATAACTTGAATCGAAACTGAAATAAAAACTCATGATAAAATACACACACACACATATATACGTTTATATATATACTATATATAAAACTTGAATTGGTTTAGCAATAATCGAAACCAAAACCGACACTTATGAAGAAATATTTCATAAAAAATATAAAAAATAGATTACACGATTGCTATTAGTTATAATCGAAACCGAAACCAAAACTATGAAGAGTTCTTGATAAAATATGTTATAAAATAACAGATGACTAAAATACTATCGGCTATAATCGAAAACGAATCTTAAACTTATGAAGAATTCTTGTTAAAATTTATGATAAAAACTGGAAGTACATAACAATTAAACGAACCGGATGGTAGCGTGACACAGAAAATAAGACACAGGCTATTGCATTTATATATAGACACGTAAACTGCATGGATTAATATATCATAAATAGTATATATATATATATATATATATATATATATATATATATATATATATATATATATATGTTTAATAATGTGATTGATAATTTAAAATTCAAATTAGAATAAAAAATTAAAAATCTGATTCATAAGAAGGAACAACAACAAAGCCAATAATTTGTACAATCGTTTAGGAAAGAATAATTTTTATTGTAGTAGACATTAAGCCACGGACAATAATTTTGACATATAGTTTTTTTTAAACATAGTCTCCTCATCAGCAAAAGTATTAGGTGGGTTTTTTAATATGTAAAATACACCATGAAAAACCTAGCAATTTTAAGTAAGGCAGCTGTATCTAGCAAAAAAATAAACATGAAAATATTACTTGATAAGAAATGTAATATCGATTGAGAATAAAAAATAGAATAAAATTATAAATCTGAATTTGGTTTAAAAATAAGGTTAGAATATGTTTTTCATAAAATTTAAGAATTATACACATATATATATATATATATATATGTATATATACATACACACATATATATATATATATGGTTCAATATTCATATACATATACACATATACATATATTTATACACACACACACACACACACACCCACACATATATATATATATATATATATATATATATATATATATATATATATATATATATATATATATGGAATAAAATGGAGGTGGAAGGACCTGGATACTCAACGTTTCGCCCGATCTATGCGGGCTTCTTCAAGAGGGATGGTCAATGACCATCCCTCTTGAAGAAGCCCGCATAGATCGGGCGAAACGTTGAGTATCCAGGTCCTTCCACCTCCATTTTATTTCATATCGTCGGATTTAATCCAGCTCAACAATCATATATATATATATATATATATATATATATATATATATATATATATATATATATATATATATATATATATAAATGTAACTGTTGGTTCGTTCGGAATTAAATGTCTAAAAAACACTGGACGGATAGCTTCCACGTTTTGATATAATATGTTTACTATATCCATGAGTGTTTTTATATATTTCTTTTTAATTATAACATTATACTTAATTTTTCTATGATACACAGGTGGATTTCTTTGTACCAAGAGTCCATTTTTTATTTAGGGACAATTATTTATTACCGCTTCCTGTCACGTGACCAGTGTTACAATTTAGCGGTTTTCCTGCTAGATCTGGAGATTTTGTTTACAATCTAGCGGGTTACTTTAAAACGAAAATAAACTCAAGTAAAAAAAGTAGCATTTATTGCCTTTGGTAACAATTATTTATTGATTATTTGCTTTGGTTTTCACCTTTTTTTCGACTAACCATTCTTAAATCTCACTATAAATCGATTTTTCCAAGTCATTTTAGGTGGCGGGGGGCATTCCACCCTCCGAAGGGTTTTGTATTACTGTACACAGATTCGAAAAGTTGTCCAAAAAACAAATATATAACAAATAAATGTTATCAAGGCAAGATAAGTTACTTTTCTGGCAAACTGGATATATTTTTCGTGTTTTTATTCAATTTAACATATTTCTTCAGCTCGAAAAACATACAGTGTTTACCGATGTATTCGAAAATTCAAAATGGCGTCTCACACTCTCTTTAACACCGTAAGTTTGGAAAAAGGTGTTATAAATAAAAAACTATACAAAATACTATTAAAAACCCGCCGAATATATGTCAACCTATGTCACAGTAACATGTATTGAGCGAGTTTTTTAACAGTATTTTATCCGTTTTTTTTTATTTATAACACCTTTTTTCCAAACTTACTGTGTTAAAGAGGGGTTGAGAAGCTATCTTGAATTTTCGAATACATCCGTGAACACTGTATGTTTTTCGAGCTGAATAAATATGTTACATTGAACAAAAACACGAAAAATATATCCAGTTAGGTAGAAAAGTAACTTATCTTGCCTTTGATAAGCTTTTATTTGTTATATATTTGTTTTTTGACAACTTTTTCGAATCTATGTGTACAGTAATACAAACCCATAGTGAGAAAACACGGAACATTATGGAGTTATTTTGGGGGGGGAATTAGCCATTTTGTAAAAGTTCAGACGATAAGTTAAAAATCTAGCGATTTTCTGGACATTTCTTTCTCCTGATCTCGCGGGTTTTTGTTTTTTAAATCTCAGTTGACAACATTGAATCACTAAAAAAAACACTACAGGCTTTATGTAAACAGAATGTGTTTACAATAACGGTAAATTTTCAATGGGTTTAATTACATGATTATTGATAATTCAACCATGTGATTGAACATTAATTTAAATTAACCACACGTGGTCGCAAAATGAATGCCAACGCTCAAAGTGTATACACATTCTGACTCCTCCCTTTACTTACAAATTCACCAAAAATCAGGAAATTAACGAGTTTTAATGAAAATTGCAGTCTTTTTCAAATAATGATCACAGAATATAATGAACTAATTATTTTTACTTATCTCTTAGTGAAAATGTTTTATTTTGTTTAAAAAAATACCTTTACTAAAGTTATGGTTTTCAGTAGGAAATAAAAAAAACGCAAGAATTTATTTTTGCTTTTTTAAAAGCACCGTAATTTGTAACAATAAAAATAATTTTTAGAGAAACATTACGAAAAAATACCCTAAAGTCCGTATTAATGTATTCGATATAACTCGAAGAAAAATGAATTCTAGCATACTATTCAGGAAATTAAAGATTCAATTAGATTCCTATTTCAGTAACGTAAATTATTTAGGGTGAAATGAGTTTAGGAATTTATAGCCAAACCTAAATATTTTTTTTGGTAAATATCCAGATACGCTGCTACAAAACACCGACCACTCTAATTTGTTTGGGGGAGGTGATGTTGGGGCGCGTGCGTGCAAACATCATATCCGCCCCCCCCCGCTCGTGTCCCAATGTACAAAGTAAAATCTTCGGAAAATGTTAAATGGTGTTCTAATTGGAAAATGTCGGTGCGTTACCTACGGAAAATTTGAAAATTCGATGTTGCAGGTAAAAAAAAACATATACATTACCCCCCTCCCTACTCTAACTTGGTGTGCTTTCCTTTTCTTATTTTATTTCTTTTTCAGCTAATTTGGGTAACCCGCTAATTTTAAATTTTCCACCAAAAAAGCGCTATAATGTATTTTTGAAAATTAGAAAATTCTATGTCCTGGAAAAAAAATCCCCCTCCCCCAAACGTAGTTTGCTTGGTGAAGCCGTCGTTTATGCTACAGCGTGCATGCGCGTAGCATAAACGGAAGCTGCAAAATGGTGGAAATAAGTTCGTGGGTTCAGGGGTAAATACCATGCAAACGGTTAATTTGCCCCAAGTTTGACTATCAGATTCGTTGTCAGCGACCTCAATTACCTATAAAAAACAAATTAGAGTGGTCGGTGTTCTGTAGTAGCGTGTCTTGATATTTACCTTTTTTTTTCTTGCTTTAAAAAATAGCATTAATACAGTAAGTTAGGTAAAGTGACTTTTTCGTTTAAAAATGGAATTATTTCCATTTCGTTATTAATTTTTTAAAAACATTTTTTTATATAAATATTTTGTGTTTTATATTCATAGAGTAAAATTGTTGAATGTAACTGTTTTGATTATATTCGTTTGGGGGGCACATTAAAAAATTAAGAAAGGTTAAAATGAAGCGAAATTTAAGTTTCCGTTCCATTTTTACAACAGCCGTAAAGCAGTGCATACTCAGCAAGTTTTATCGTAATTTATAAGCATATTGAAACACTAAATCAACATTTTATTTTTTTTTTGCATAATTAATGATGGAAGTATTTTCCTGTTTATTTTTTTAACATCTGTTAAAAAAATAATTTGTACATTCTGTTGAAAAAAGAACCAAACTTTTCTCTACTTTCACATGTGTTCCATTTTAACAAACTGAGCCACAGCAACGCGTAGCCGGGTACAGCTAGTATATATATATATATATATATATATATATATATATATATATATATATATATATATATATGCATATAGTAATTTATAAAATATATATGGCGATTAACCTACACTGAATATTCTGCGTTTAGTCCACTGTAGGATTCGTCAGGCTTATGCGCGAATTTTGTGGTTGGTTCTTGTTTTTATATATGTTGAGTATTTCTAGTTAGCCAATCAGCTTTCTAGTATCCACCGCGCCCCCTCCTATCAGCCAATGGGCATGCATTTTATCGAAAAAAGATCTGTTTTAGAAATAGGTTAGTGGTTTAAGGTAGATCTTTTCCCTCCTTATATATATATATATATATATATATATATATATATATATATATATATGAATATACCTATGTGTACACACACACATGCACACATATATACACATATATATATACATATGTGTGTGATCGTGTATGTATGTTCATGTTTATTTAATTCATTTATTTGTTTGTTTTCTATTGTTATTGTTAGTTTTAAAGCTATTTTGTATCGCTATCCTAGAGTAAGTTTTATTTTGTGAACACAGTTGTTTGCTATTTCTCGTCTACAGTTTAATAGATTTTGAGGTTCTTTAAAGTATAGGGTAGCAAATTTTTCATGGAGGCATAATTTACATGGGTCGTCTAAATTTCTGCACGTGGTAGCTTGTCTCGTTATTTTCCATTCGACTACCGGCGAATGTCCGCTTTCTTTGAGTTCCCAGTATTTATTCGCTAGTGTTGTTTTTATACGGTGTTTTTTTTCATTTTTGAAGGTACTTTTGTGGTCATAGTATCGGATTTTAAAATCTAAGGAAGTCATGCCTATGTAATATTTCTTGTTATTCGGGTTTTCTTTCGCAAATATTGTTGCTTGATAAACTACACTTTTTGTTAGACATTTATTTTGGACTGGGCAAATTGTGCGGTGTCTACAATTGCATGTATCTTGTTCGTTGTTAGTGTTATTATTTATGGTATGGTTGTTTTTTGTCCGGGGTTGGTTTGTTGTTATTATTATTATTATTATTATTATTATTATTATTATTATTATTATTATTATTATTATTTCTGCTAGTGTTGGTTTAATTTCTGTCATGGTGTCTACTTTTTTATTGTTTATTTTGTTGTTGGTTACATTGTTTTCATTTAGTATTTTGTTATTATATGCTTTAATTATCATCTCTAAATTTTCGCAACAACTGTAAGATAACTTCAAGGTATTTTTATTGAAGAGTTTTGTAAAGGGTTGGTTGCGGGGAAGTGTTTTGAATAAGATCTAGAAATTTCTTGCCAAGTAGACACCATAACAGAAATAAAACCAACACTAGCAGAAATAATATTAATAATAATAATAATAATAATAATATTAATAATAATAATAATAATGAGCTGATACACTAGAAAAAAAAAGAGTTTGAAATGAAGTCAAAAACAGTATATTGGTAGATATATAATGGATTATTTTTGAATAAATGGAATACAAACAAAATTTCGGGGATAGAAGGGACTCTTTATGCCAGGGCATTTCGAAGCCAAATGTTTCTAATTAGAAGAGTAGAGAAGGTGCTAGGTAGCATAAAGGAGATGCGGCGTCCAGCGTATGGTTCATTAGGAGCGAAAAAGTCTAAGTGGAATTATAGAATGTTAGGGAAAGCCTTATTGAATTCTGAATAAATAAAGGAGAAGATTGTTATATATAGTATAATATATACAAATGTATATGATCTTTAACATAGTGTTTAATTTAAGAGGTATATGCTTTAGGGTTAAAATCGGGGTATATTGTTGCTGCGGTGTAATTATATTTTAACAGTTTGTGGGGTGTCTATTATCTATGGAGTAATATGTTTGACATGCGCAACCTATACGGCAAATAGCGGCTATCAAATCGCCTATAATTATTTGGGGGGGGCGGGGGTAAATGCAAGGCTGTAATATTGATTAGGTACTATGCGGCAATATTTCTAAGTTTCTTCTGGCATTATATAGGGAGTGTGGTTATAAGGGGTCGGTCGGAGGATAGTCTATGGGTGCGTATCCTCCGATCGCCCCCTTATAACCGCATAATAATTATTACCTTCATTTTCTTTTTTATATTTTTAAACATATTTTGCGGAATATCTGCCTCACTACTAAAAGTACTAGTTTTATTTTGGTGCCTTTACCCACCCACCCCATTTTCGCTGATGAGCAGACTTTGTTTAAAGAAAAGTTTTTATAAAATTATTGTTCAAGACATATTGTTTATTTCAGTAAACCACTTGTTTCCGAAACATCGTTCAATCTATTGACCTTTTGAAACTAATTTTTACTCAGTATTAAAATAGCTCTAAGATATCTTTGCCTTTCGAACTTATTTCATATCTACAGCACAACGAGTACTTTTTCTTTCCATAGTAGTATTACATTTACTAGTACATTAAAATAAACTCTGCCTTTAAGACTCTAGGTCATATTCCTTCAATATATATATATATATATATATATATATATATATATATATATATATATATATATATAGTATATATGTGTGACAATGCGTGTGTGACTGTGTGTTTGTGCCATAGCATAAAGTATATGAGATACAAGATTTACTCTTGTTCAGGCAGGAAATAAAATAATTATGAAACATTGAAATAAATAATCGAAAAGTGAAATTTATATCAATGGTTTCAATAAACAAACTTATTTATAAAAATCGTTTTCTTTCTTTTACACATTCCTTGATTTTAACGAATAGTCTACGGGATTATCTGAAGAATTACAGCTGAAACATCTGCGAGCATACACACACACATACACCCCCCCCTCATATATATATGCATATATACATATATATATATATAATTATATATATATATATATATATATATATATTTAAGGGCACTTTCTTATTAAAAAGGTGCCGACTTCGGCTGACACCACATAAAATAGTCAACAGGTCACGGAGGAAAGAGGAGTGGAAGCAATAACCAGTCCTCCACAGCATTGGTGGGGAAGAAACTGGGAAATCGGTCCGGCGAATTGTCACTCAAATTACAGTGAAGACCAATGGTCATTGACAGCGTAAATCAATGTCAAATTATGTATGCAAATGAAGCAAATATATTTTCTTATGATATCGAATGAGATAAAGATTGCTGGATGGATATCGAATGGGATAATGAGTACTGGATGGAGTTACTGTCAATGAACAATCTATGGTGATACTTGTTATAGAACGCCAGTGATCACACGCACACCCACCCGAACACACACACACACACACATATATATATATGACTATATATATATATATATATAATGTGTAGTGACACATTGATGATGGGGTCATCTTATTATTAAACAATAACGATCACACTCAACTGCACAAAAACATTAACCTTCCTATTCGTAGCAATTTCTGTTGAGCGGAACTAATCTTGAATGTCGGATACTGTAATATCACCAAATTGCTATAACGTTTGATAGAATCCAACACCAATAGTTCGAAACTGCTCGCTTCCTCTAATCATTAACAGTATATTTGAATAACTCTCAGGCGCTGTAAGAATATTTAGTCTATAAAATTGCTAGAACGTGAAGCAGAATTGCCTAGCCGCTCATTTATAAATGTTTAATATTTTTAGAAAATGAGATATTTATTGGTAATATTTCTAGTGAACTTAAACATTGAACTTGCTATTGGAACCGGTGATTATCTATGACATTTTCTCAAATGCCATTTAATCTCTAAACCCGCACTAATATGTTGGTAACGACTTCGGTGTTACATGCGGAACCATCGTGTAAAAGGTGGAAATGTCAACCAATCTTTTCTTCACGAGAAGAAACTATCAATTTCTTGCGTCATATCGATTTATTTCGTATGTCCTTTATACTATTATAAAGAACGAATATTTCATATCTTGTCTGATAGAATAATTATCATATTTTCTATGAGTATGTCAGTCATTTCGCCTGCTAAGTCTGTTATTGAAATGATTATAATGGTGATTACGCAATTCAAATATTTTTAAAAATTTGGTTTACTGATCTAACCACTTCTACCTTCAGACAGTCTGCTTTCCAATCTTTTTGCATGCATTACGTAACAATTAAATTTACTGCAAAAAAATAAATTAAACAAAATAGCTTCACTGATCATGTGTATGTTTCAGCATTCATATTGGTTTAATGTGTTTTTCCAAACTATCTCGTGTTCGTTTAATTTTACCTTGATAACATATATATGTAAGTACATATATGTGTAAGTATAATAGTTTCAGTTAAGGATTATTTATATGTCTAATATGTTTTTCGGCATATCAACATTAAGGTTTTATTATTCACCGTCATAATCTCTACTAAACAATGTTTATATAACATTTATTGATTAATATTTGCTAAATTATTATTTTCTCATTTCGAGTCGCAAAACATATATAGAAAATTAAGTCGTTTTCTAATTCTGTAATTTTCTATTATGCAACTTCACAACTGCGAGGTTGTACCTCAGCATATCTGACGTAACATAATAAGTGTTCCCATTTAATTAAGAGGGTCATTTTAAACGGTGTACGATCTATTCTTATCGGTATGTCATAAAAAATATATAGAAAGTTGTCATTGAAGTAGCTAATCTGGACACAACTTTAAAAATCACTGAAAATGAAGTTTAATAAAAACCATTAGTTTCTAAGCTAATTTCTCCATATTATAATACACGAATAGCTATTAGCAATAACACATGTTACGAGACAATTGCGGCGGTAATGTTACCCCACTCAAATTTCGTATGTTATTTATAGTTCACCCCAACATTTTTAAGGCATTTGATATCTTTTATAATCCTGTCTTTGTGACAAGTATTGAAGCATGAAGCTCAAGCAATTTATTGCCGCTTTTTTTTCTAATCAAATAACTTGCTATGAAACCCCAGTGGAGTTGGAAATTACTATGCAATAATTACTAAAAAATAATCGTCTTATTTTAGCATGTTGCTTCGTCTGGATTTTCTGCTTTACATCCAATTGAGAGTTAAATCTTACTATAAATTAAAACAATAGAGATAAAGAACACAGGCTGACAAGGACAGTGATGTAGTAATGCTAATAATTCTTAAACACGGTATATTGCATTGACTGTCGGGAACTACCAGAATAAAGCATACACACGAGAAGTTATACTTTTACGAGGGTAGTATCATTTTATAAAGATGATTTCTTATGAATATTTAGTGAACACTCAAAATAAACGTGCTTTTGTAATAAGGTAGCAAGTGCGAAAATTAATAAAACAATAAAACTAACGTATAAATCAGTTTATATACACAATAACAACCATAAGGGAGCCGGTGTCCTGAGGAAATTCGACATGTCAAGGGATTGCACACAATTCTGGTAAAATCATGTCCTATAAATGTATATTTTATAGAAAATTGCATGATGCTATTAACAACTAATAAACATAAGATTCCGGTCCATGTTTAGTCAAATATAACAAATTATATGTAACATTCGCATAAGTAATCTATTAATAATGCCAACTAAATTGATGAATGCTAAGGGGATGGGGCGAATGACACGCACACAGAGTGTGCATAAAATCAATCACACCCACGAGTTACTTGTGTGCCCACAACAAACGCTTGCCCAAGGATCTCGCCGGAATTCTTAAAATGAAAAAAAAATCATGAAATACGTGAGTCTTCAAGCATACTCGGGATTTTTTTCATTGAGCTGTCTTCCTCGTGATCACCATATCTTTATTGCTGCTTCTCTGATGATTAAACTTCTTTCTGAAAACACATGGCGACTTCTAGCAGTTTTAATACGTTTATTCATGAAATAGTTTCTCCCAAGTACGAAACTTCTTCTAAATGGTTGGACACACATGCTTCTTACTTACAGGAATATTATTCTTGAATTATCTTTATACTTATGATTATACCATTACATGTAATTATTTCGAGTAGCTTTTACAATAAACACCCGCAGTTTTCTTATCTAAATAGTGTTCGTCAACAGGCGATAGACCTAATAAGAATTCGCTGTGTTTCCACATTCTTGACACGTATTATTTGTTGCTTCATAGATACCAACTACCTAAAAGAACGATTCAAATTCAAATATAGTGAAAACATGATTTAAGTTCTTACATCATCAAGCACCTGCAGCGAGTTTGTTTTACTTAATAATCTTGATTTCCTGAGTCATCGCGTACACCGAGAACGTTTGCCGTGCGGCCATATTACTGAAAATGCACTTAAATGGCATTCTTTTAAAATATACACTAGCTGAGCAAATCTTACTATCTACTGGTGTTATATGCTATGTATTTATACATAGCATATAAGAGTGACAATGGGTGCAAATTAATAAACATATTTTAGTTTCAATTAATGTTCAATTCCGAAGGCAACGTGCCCGTTTTCTGCCATATAGTTAATATAGAACGGATAGTCGTTTGGCATGTCTCACGAATGGCCTATATTTTTTAAAAGTAAGTGATTATCTTAGCTACCGCAAGTGAAAAATAATATTTTTAATAGTCTCACGACTAATGTGTACGTGGACAGACCTGGTTTATCCTTAGCTTAAAATTTCGGCGTATTTTTCGACGTCCCTGAAGGGCGTATCCAAAAGTCAGCATTTAGGGTTTTATAAGCCAAACCTATTATTGTAAGGAGGAACACTCATATTTATTGCAACAGTTGTCTAGAATATTCGACGTTATTTCTCGACATATTTAGAGATTTGTTAAAGACAACTTGACTATATTTTTACTAAAGCGTCATCGCTTATCTAGTCAAGAAGCCATCCAAGATAATTTTAATGAGTTTCAGCGAAGAAAATGACTTGATGATTAATAATAAAAGAAACTGCATAAAAATTAAGTATTGAAGTGAAAGGCTCAGTCGATTCTGAATCTTACGATCAGTTCTGCGGGTAAAAGAAAGCTTTTCGTATGCAATCTTCTTTGCTCACCCTGACGATGATAGCAATTTTGTTTTCCTCAGTAGCACCGGATACTCTGTATTACGCATTTCTTCGTTCGATTATGGAAAAGTAAAGACTAGTATGGACATTTTATTTCCCTTTCTATTTTCCACCTGTTAGTTTGATGATGCGTTAAATTTTTATAGTTACATATTATTTGGTGACTAACGACTAAATTTACACCGCATATAATGCTAACCCAGTTTAATGTGCAAGATTCTTACATACGATTTTCTAGATTACATTTCATTCACAAATAGCAAAACAATTAAAATTTACAGTATAAATCATATTTAATAATAGGTTAAAATGATAACAGTTTACTTTAGCTGTTAATGAGCAATAAATACTGCGATGATCGTGAGGGTGTATAAATATATTTCCATAAGTAAATATTGTTACATGATAAGGGCTGTCCCCTTTTCATGTAAGTATAAAAATAGAGAGATTACTTAAAATGAAAATAAAATGAGAGAAAGCAGAAATCGAACCTTGGATATAAGTTTTAAAGAACAATAGGTTTAAATGGAATGGCCAGTAAATTGTTAATTCTGATGAAATAAATAATAAATAAACTATTCAATAGTTAGAAAGAATGTGGATAATAAATTATGGGTTAAATAAATTAGATATGTAGGTTGAATTCCTTTGTAAAAACATCAAAGAAAAAATAGGTTATTGGGAAATCATAATGTCGGAAACGTGCAAAGTCGCGCATGTTGAAACACGTGAATTTTGATCACGTGGCAGGACATGCATGGATTTCTCAATATAGGAAGTGAGAGTTAGTTAGTTAGGGAGACAGTCAGTGAGAAACTCAGAGAGAGTCTGGAGTTTGAAATTCGAACGTCTAGAAGCGAGACGATCACTTTTAAACTAAAATGTGAAGCTTTGAATTCTTGGTGAGAAAACCACGGCCGGTCGGGAAGAAATAAACCCATCATGTGTTTTGATAAAGCGTCTTTGTGTTTGTGATTCTTACAAAAAGGTAAAGTGAATTGTTATTATATGTCTGTATTATAAAATGTTGTGACATACACATCTCATATCCACAATGTGACTCTACATCTCATATCTACACTAAGACTGTCTGAACACTATTTCATCACTCTAAGAGCTTCACATAGCAACACATCTATTAACCTTAGAATGGACATATGTTTAATATATATTAATCGTTATAACATGAAAACAGAACGAACAAAGTCTCTCACAACATCCCTCTCTAGAACTCTTACAACAACATCTCTCTCACTAAGATACAACATCCCTCTTAATAAGACTCTCTAAGAAACTCTCTCGTCTAAGACTCACTCTTAAAACACTTTTAATGAAACCCAAAATATAACAATATTTTTTTATCCCAGAACTGATTGTCTTTGGTAGACAATACCGCGAAGTTGATTCAGTTCCAAGTATAACATGTAGATGTAATAAATCGGTGACTTTCTTACAAATATTTTTTATAGAGTGCGCTCTGATGAACTCGGTGCACTTGTGCTCCCTCGACAAAGATATTCACGTCGAATGCGATAAGTAACAGAATAACACATTGTCACTGTTGACGCCCCTAATTATAAGAAGGCTTTCTACTCTAATAGCTCCTTCCCTCAAACAGCTAGATTGTGGAATTCTTTCCTGCTACCTCTTTCCCTTACAATACTAATAAGCAGAATTTTAAAGGTAATGTAAACCAATATAGTCTTAATCTCTCCATGCTATAGATTAAAATATAGCATAATATAAATTAAAAAATAAATATTTTCAGTTGGTATTGAACATACTAACATGAACTCAGCCCAGTCGTTGCTTGAGTTGAAATCTGGCATAAAGCGTGAACCATTCGTTCAAAAAGTTTTCCACGAAATTTTAAGTTTTATATTTGCAAATGAGTATTCATACTGTTATTTAGACGCAACTAAAATATTGTCTATTTTGTGTTTTAGTTTAGATTTGCTTATCTATATTTTTACTACTGTGATAATAATGTTGAATTATAAACTGTCAGGAAATTGTAAGATATATATAAAAATAATTATATATCCCATACACTTTTCATTAAAATTCTGTGAAAATAAAACATAATAATATATTATTACTTATTGTTAACAATCTTAAGGTTATGAAAGGAGTAAGCAAATTTTTTCAAAAAAATGAATACAAAATATATTTAAATTCGTCCCAGAGAAAATATTATATCGTGGAAATAATTCGAATTGTAAATAAGAGTTCATTATCAAAACAACGCATGACATAAGTTTTGCAGTGTCACTGACTATGAGTCTACTCTGAAATCTAGGTTCCAATAAGACTTTCAATATCGCCACTACTCTCCCCCGAATGAAACTCATGTAAATGCGCGTCTTTATCCTGGTGCACCATGCACTTATTTTATGTGTCATTGATTGACGCCAGTAATGCCTTTTTAGAAAGGGTAACATATTTATAAAATCTTGATTCTGTTTCTTTATTGTCTAATTCTTTTAAAACATTAATAATAATAATAATAATAATAATAATAATAATAATAATAATAATAATAACAATAATAATAATAATAATAATTATTATTATTATTATTATTATTATTATTATTATTATTATTATTTATATATTAATACACTAGCGTGTGTGTTCTTTTGTGTGTCATGTTATCGGGAAAATTTGATTGGTTAAGATTTAATTCTGGAATATATATTTAATTTCGGAATACATATTTATAAACGCTCCAAGTGGCATTCGATTAGCGTATTCTCCAAAAAGTGACACGCTATGAGTGAAACTAAACTGGTTTTATCCATAAAATATTTTTATTAAACAAATGAATCTTAATACATATATATATATATATATATATATATATATATATATATATATATATATATATATATATGTGTATATATGTATATATACATGTATATATATATATATTAAATCACAATTCTTTTTTTAAATATTTTTTATTACAACCTTCTTTTAACTAAAATAATTTCATCAAAAACCGTTTTTTGTACGTAAAATGGTTTACTCTATATATTAATACGATAGCGTGTGTGTTATTTTCTGTGTCACATTTATTTTTTTTCTTCCGGGCGTCTGTCGTTTAATTATTATGACTTTCCATTTCTTGTAATAAATAATTTTACCAAATATTCTTCATAAGTTTTGGTTTCGGTTTTCATTATATCTGAATTAACTCAAGTTATATATTCATAAATTCCTTTCGGTTTCGATTCCAGCTAATGCACACAAGCCATATGAATATATTTTTATTTTTGAAACCAAGATTATAATATATAAGAATGGATCAAAAAGTTACTCTTATATACAAATCTGTATAAATTAAAATATCATATTAAAGCATATTTTATGACCAGACTATGCCGTGGGTTCCAGCTAGCTTAGATATATAGTTTTACAGTTTTAGCAAAATAACTACAATAATATCAGGTTGTAAAACAAATGAACACATATCTAAAGAAATGGAATGAACACGAGAGCGAGAGGATGACCTCCAATCTGTAGTGGAATGGGGACAAAAATGGATGGTCACGTTCAATGCCGCCAAGACCAAACTAGTTTCATTCAATAATTACAAGACACCTTCTCTACCACTTATAGCAATGGGCAACGAATCTTTATCTGAGAGTATATCTTTCAAGCTCCGTGGCCTAACGTTCACAGGAAACTAGAGTTGGAACAATTACATCGAGGGCATTGCCAGGGCCGCTGCAAGAAACGTGGGCTCTCTCTACCGTGCTAGAAAACTACTAACATCCGAAAGTATCCTGTACCTCTATAAGGCAACCATTCGCCCATGTATGGAGTATTGCTGTCATAGTTTGGCTGGTGCATCGGCTAGTAGTCTGTCGCTCCTTGACAAGTTTCAAAAGAGAGTCGCAAATCTGATAGGTCCTGAACTGGCATCTAAGCTTCAGTCTCTGTCCCATCGACTAAACGTTGCATCTCTCTGCCTGTTCTACAAGAATGTTAATGGTGAATGCTCAGACGAACTGCAATCACTTATGCCCCCACGACGTGAACACCCTCGACAGACCCGACATGCTGCAAAATCCCACCCTCACACTGTAGAGATCCCTAGATGTAAAAGATCTTTCTACTCCAGTAGTTTCTTCCCCAGAACCGCTAGACTTTTGAATTCCATTGCAGGTCCATGCTTCCCCAATTGTACTGACGTGCAGAAATTCAAGTGCAACGTGAACCAACATCTTGCTGACCAAATCCCTACATAGTACCCCAGTAGATGTTGCCCCCTGATAGTATCCCGCTACACCAAAGTGGCAATGTGCCTTGTTTAGGGTGAAAATTTAATAAAAAAAAATTAGCAACAACAATATATTACTTATGGAAGAGTCCACTGTGGGATTTCCACTGGTCCCGCTAGTTATTATTATTATTATTATTATTATTATTATTATTATTATTATTATTGTTATTCTTGTATTGTTGTGTCTATGTACACGAAACAGTTTAACTTATATTTTCTCTTTAGCTTTGCGAATGTATCGTGACACATGTTGTAACAAATTATAGAAAATACATGCGCATACAGAATTATTGAGTCATATTTCCAAGTTCATTAAAATTATTATTTTTCCTATATTTGTAAATCATCTAATTCGGTAGTGTATTATATTACCTTATCGGCAACATGTTTTCTTACTATATTTTCCCGTTAGAAAACTAATTAAATAAACTATTTACCTGCTTGAGATTGTCGGACTGGCTTCCTCATCTGGGTTGTTAGAGTAACAACGTTCCAGCCGTTTTGCCCTGCTTTCATCAGGTGTTTTTTTTTATCGAACTGGGGAACCGTTTGTTAGGAGTCTCGAACCCAACCCTTTATTATTATTACGGGGGTACCGTGTTCGGACACCAGCTCGGCCCTGGGACATAGTTGCTGATTCTCCAACTAAGAATTGTCCTAGTGACATATCGCCGAGTGGTCCGTTGTATCAAAGTTTACAGTTACCCAAAGGTGCTGAGTTTAAACCATGAACGAAGGCAGTTAAAAGTAACATTCAAAACAGAGAATCAGTAACTATGTCCCAGAGCCTAGCTGGAATCCGAACACGGTACCCCCGTAATAATAATAAAGGGTTGGGTTCGAGACTCCTAACAAACGGTTCCCCAGTTCGATACAAAACACCTGATGAAGGCCGGAGCGCAAAACGGCCGAAACGTTGTTACTCTAACAACCAAAACGAGGAAGTCAGTCCGACAATCTCAATCAATGAAAACACCTCATCTGAAAAATACAGACAATTACAAACTATTTACCCCTCGACATTTATTCTATTCAAAATAAATTTTGAACTCTTTGAGAGGATATTTGCTGTTATTAAGGAGGTTTCAATAAAATAGACAGTGTACTTTTTGTTTGGTATACTACTAAATACTACAATTTTCACGATATCAATGTTGTTCTCATCGTCTTTTAATATTATGGGTTAATTTTGTCAGTTTTTGTAGTTTTCGATTTAAATATTACATTTTTATTTCCGGTGTAACTAGGAGAAGGGGTTACATTTAAATCATTACAAAATTAACCTTTCCTATAATTTTATATGCTATGGTTTAAATATCGGTCGTGTACTTAATTATTAACATATATATGGTGTTTGTTGTGTGGCTATTAACGTGATCAAATCATTATTGTTGACTATGGTGCAAAGATGGTGTAATCAAGGCATTACAAGGAGTATGCCCATAGAGTTAGTGACATGAATGAAATGATGCAAATAACTAAAAGAAAGTGAGGAAGGCAAATGAGAAAATAAAGCGGAAAAATTAAAGAAAGAGATGGATGGGAAAGAGAGAAATAGAATTCATACAAGGGAAGGTAGGGAGCTTGTCGACTATTACATAACCACATATACTACGCTATGTTTACGTTTTCGAACTCCGACTTATCAAAAGATTTCTGTGATTTTTGCTAATGCATTGATGCGAGTAAAACCTCTGCGACCTAAAAGTTCACATATATAATATACCCCATCACTATCACCGTGTATTTGTGCATGTACAGTACCGGCAAAAAGAAAGTCTGCGCTTGTAATTTTTTCAAACACTGAAAATTTAAGCTAGATTTAATGTAACTGCTTTAACAAACTATACCTCATTTGATAAGCCTTTCATTCCTCTATAATTTTATCTGTTCATATTTGACTTTTAATTGAAATATTTTAGTGTTTTCGGCAATTAAAAAAATAACTTCAAATTGAGGAGGCAAAAAGAAAGTCCGCAGCAACAAATTCGCATAAATCAAGTGTAAATTATCGCCCCTAAACCAGTTTAAAATATCCACCAAACGGCAACAGCATCTCTATTCGCAATTGTTGTTGTTCCAGGTTATACAACGTTACATTTAGTCCATATGCCACGACTTTCTCTCAGTGATCGTC
This sequence comes from Euprymna scolopes, assembly GCF_053919585.1. Taxonomy (NCBI): domain Eukaryota; kingdom Metazoa; phylum Mollusca; class Cephalopoda; order Sepiida; family Sepiolidae; genus Euprymna; species Euprymna scolopes. The sequence goes on from NC_136497.1 coordinate 32,816,561, forward strand.
ATGAGCTTCTTAATCTCCACCTTTCTGGTTTATCCAATCGGGAAATCGGCCGCATATTGAAATGTGATGAGAAAACGGTACGAAAAACTGTGCAAAAGCACCAAAACACCGGCATTTTTCGTGATACCCCTAAATCTGGTCGTACTAAAGATATTTCTAACGGGGAAGACAATGCTATCATGATCCACAGCCTAGGAAACAGATTTGAAACGGCGGCCCACATCCAACAACAGTGCAATCTTATTAAAAATTGCTTTCTTTCTCTTGTCAAGAACAAATTTAAGGAATTTCATTTGCGAGTAAATGTTGGAAGACGGAAGCCAATGATTTCTGTAAAGAACAGAAAGCGCCGCCTGGACTTCGTAAATACAATGAAGATCATGTCTCTTCATATTGGTCAAAAGTGCGGTTTAGCGACGAAAGCAAGTTCAATAGGCTAGGCAGTGATGGTAGTCAGTACGTCCGTCGGAGGAATGACGAATAATTTAATCCTAAGTACTCAGTTTCAACGCTGCAAGGTGGTGAAAGTTCAGTTTTGGTGTGAGCCATTATTAGTACCAATATAACAGGGCTTTTGGTTCGCTTGCAATGTCGAATTAATTCAACCAAGTACATTACTATGTTGCCTGAGCATTTTCTACCCTACTTTAGTCGGAATTTGGATAATAATCCCATTTTCATGCAGGGCGTTGCTCCCATTCATACAGCTGGCAATGTCCAGAAGTTCCTTGAAGAGCATGATATACCGGGTTTGGATTGGTCTACACTATATCCAGAACTCAATGCTATCGAAAACATATGCCATTACATGAAGCAACAGCTAAGCATTGATAATTTGGAAGAACTTTGAACAAAAATGAAAGAAAAGGGGGATGCTCTTTCCCCAGAGTATTGTTGCATTCTAATTCAAGGAATTCCCAAAAGATTACAAATTGTAAGAAGGGATATGCTACTAAATACTAACTAGTTCATTGTGTTACTGTTGTATTTGTTTTGCAGTAATGTCCTAAAGCTACGTTTAAAAAACAATTTTCCATTGTGCGGACTTTTTTTTACCTCCTCAATTTGGAGTATTTTTTCAAATTGACCTGAACACAAGAATATTTCAATTAAAAGTCAAATATGAACATGAAATATTCTAGAAGAATAAAAGGTGAATCAAATGAGGTATAGTTTGTTTAAGTTTGTGCATTATATTTAGCTTAAATTTTCAGTGTTTGAAAAAATGAAAAGTGCGGACTTTCTTTTTGTCACCTGTATATATATATATATATATATATATATATAGGGTGAGGTTGCACCTTTGAATCTCTGATTACTGTGCCCAATACGGGGAACAGGGATCACTGCTACTCATCTCCTACATCTCTCAATAGCCTCAGCAGGCCTGCCAAAGCTTGTGCGGTGTTAGAGTTTGTGCAGCACTCCTGGGTGAAATGTTCACCAGACTGAACTAACAGTCAGAGTCAAGGAACAAGAGATTTCTGATCTTGTGCCCAGCCACGCAGAAAGCTTATTAGGGTTGATCAGACCCTTTAGTATTAGCTCACAACTGATATATGATATTAAACACTCCTACAAACATCCTGCGATCGGTTTGTCATTTGACCTGTGGACAAACGTGCATATGTACAAACCATGTTAATTCGATGGAGACAGTGTGCTAGGTTAAGAACCTAGCAATTACCACTTTAAACAAATTAAATTGCTGATTTTTCAGTGAACAATTTTCACTCATTTAAGCCTAAAGATTCTAACATGGATATGTCTTTTTTTCTCTTAAACACCAATACATTCTGTGGCGATTATGATAGTGTATCAGGGAACAGGCGACGGGTGTCACTGATAGTTTTTACCATGAACATTGTATTAATGGTATGAAAGTGGAATGCCCATTTTTCACGACAACCGCGAGAAATTGTGTGGCTCGTCTCATCTTTTCATATCAAAACAACACTTAATAAGATGGCACTGCTTTCCTCTTTATGGCGAAGGGAGTATATAAAAGATGACAAGATGACCTAAAAAATGTTTACTTTCTCTTGTGTCTGCCATCAAGTGCTGATGTCTAGACAACCAATATTTGCACCCAAATCAAGAATAGAAACAACATACATGCTCATTGCGATTGGTATGTAAGAACCCTCTAACATAACAAAAAGAACCCTTCACGAAAAATCCGCTATCAAAGCACATTTGTGTTATAAAATTTGCGTTCCAACTCTTTTCGAAACTAGGCTTGCTGATACAGGACAGCTAGAGGAAGTTTAAGGTCGATAAGCTTTTTATTGAATTTAGAAATAACAATTTCTGGGAAACGTGAACCTCGCTTTGATTTATTTATCAGGAATGCCAATAAGCTTGTGTCCCCGCCTATTCGTATAAATGACAGACTCATGGTTCTGTGCGTTGCAGTAGGAAAAGGCAAATATGCCATATTTTTTATTGCTATACACCTACACTTTAATCATCTGATGAGCTAAAAGGGAGTATTTCTCCTCTTTACGTGAAAAGATTTACAAGGTATGTATACTGGATAAGCTGTTTGTCTTGGCTGACTTCAAAGCTCGTGTGTGTAGTGATACCCAATTTTGGAGAAATGTCATTGGTACACATGAAATTGGAGAAGCTAAACAGTGTTCTCTTATTGTCTCTTCACTCAGTTTAAAAGGATACGGATGGAAAGCTGTCCGGTATTATATGTGAAAATGGTATTGATGCATCGGGGCGTGAGTTTAAACTGCAGTCATTGCTGCCAAAGTATCATTAGTACATGTTCGAATGGAAAAAATTAAGTTTGATGAAAATGATCCAACTATTCTCCCTTTGCTGAATAACCTAAATGAAATCGATCAAGTATGGATTACTGACAAAAATTCTTCAGTGAAACACAGGACTTTTGGAATGGCAAAAAGATTAGGCCAATCTTGGCTTCGAAAAATAAAACAAAACTTGTGGGAACAGAAAATTACAGCCTTAGAAGATTCGGCGTATCTGTGTGATTTGAAATCCTTTAAACAAAACATCAATGGGGTTTCTAGCCCCCATTTAAATGGGGGGGGACTTCCAATATTTTCGTCGTATGGCATTCTCCACACTGAAAAGATAGAAATTGTTAAGCGCTGGGCTAAACACTTTTCAAATATTTTAAACGTAGAATCGAAAGTGGATCAGGGAGTGAGTGATTGATGATATCCCTCAGAGGCCAATCATCGAGCGCCTAGCTGACAGTCAATACATGTCGGAGATATTTTTTTTATTACATTTTCACCTCAAACAAGTCACATTGCCACTTTGTTGTAGGGGGATACTATCAGGGACATAATCATCAGGGGTACTGTGTAGGAGTTGGACAGCAAGATGTCGGTTCACGTTATACGTGAACTTCTGCATGCCAGTACAGTTTGGGAAGCAGGGACCCGGAAGGGAATTCCAAAGTCTAGCTGTTCTGAGGAAGAAACAACTAGAGGAGAACGATCTCTTACATCAAAGGGATCCCTAGGGCGAGGGGGTGGGATTTAGTTGCTTGTCGGGTTTGTCGGGGGTATTTACGTCGAGGAGGTGCTTGCAGTTCATCTGAGCATTCACCTTTAAAGTACCTGTAGAACAGGCTGAGGGATGCAACATTTCGTCGATAGGACAGAGGCTGAAGGTTAGGTGACAGTTCAGGAACTAACAGATTATCGACTCTCTTTTGAACATTGTCTAGAAACGAGAAACTAGTGGCAGATGCATCAGCCCAAATATGACAACAATACTCCATACATGGGCGAATGGTGGCCTTATAGAGGTATATGATACTTTCGGGCGTTAGTAGCTTTCTAGCACGATAGAGAGAACTTACCTTCTTTGCAGCGGCCCTGGCAATACTCTCAATGTAATTGTTCTAACTCATGTTTCCTGTGAACGTTAGGGCGAGGAGTTTTAAAGATTTACTTTCAGATAAAGAGTCATTGGCCATTGCTATTGGTGGTAGGAAAGGTTTATTGTAATTATTTAAGGAAACAAGTTTAGTCTTGGCAGCATTGGATGTGACCATCCATTTCTGTCCCCATTCCACTACAGATCGGAGGTCATCCTCTAGTGTTTCTGCCATTTCTTTAGATATGTGTTCATTTGTTTTCATGTCGTGTATGTTATAGAGCGTGGTGTCTTCAGCATATATACCCATCTCACAGACAATTTTGTCGGGGAGGTCATTCATAAATATTAGGAATAAAAGAGGTCTAAGGATAGACCCCTGAGGCACTCCCGCATATATATCATATTGTTTAGATGTATGACCGTCGAGGACAACCTGGAGTTTTCTCTTATCTAAGAAGGATTTAATTATGTTATGTATTCTTCCAGTGATACCGTATGATCTTATTTTCTTGAGAAGACCCTCATGCCATACCCTGTCAAAAGCCTTAGATATATTTACAGATACACTCTACCCCCCTGCTTCTTTGTCAAGTGAATGATATATACGTTCTGAGATTACAGTTAGGATGTCTGCTGTGGAACGGGCTTGCCTAAGTTCATATTGTTACTCGGTCAGAAGTTTAGCACCTGTAAGGTGATGGACTATAGCTTGGTTAATTATGGTCTCAAATATTTTGGGGAAAAGTGGGAGGAGTCTAAGCGTGCGATGATTTTCTTTCGCCAAAATTCTTGAAAACTGGTAGTACGGAAGCAGTTTTCCAGCAGGAAGGAAAGCAGGTTTAATTAAGGCATTTGTTGTAAACTTTGGAAAGGATTGGAGTTACTTGGGCGGGTCACTTTTTTACTAGCACAGCCGGGATGAGATCGGGTCCACATGCTTTTGATGTGTCAAGATATTTTATGATAGCATGCACCGGAGAAGAGGTGATTTTCAGATCGTCTAGTGTGGCGTCTGACCACAAAGGGAAGTCAAGGAGGGGATGGTTATCAGGGTCCAGTGTGGATTGAAGGCAAACCGTCTGGCAAGCATGTTAGCTTTCTCAATTTCAATGCGAACAACCTCATGGTTCCTGGACAGTGGGCGAATTGTTGATTGCCCGTTGTTTTCTACACTGTTGTAGATGTTCCAGAAGTCACGGGTTACTAATTTCTGTACTTCGATGCGTTTTTTGGTGGTTTCATTAAATTCTCTTTTAGCTGTCGCAATCTCTTTCTTACAATTACTTCTGGCTTCCATATACTTCTGTCTGATTGATCTGGACTTATATCGGTTAAATTTTAGTACACAACCTACCGGTGTGCTATGGCAGCTGCACAAGTAGAAGAAAACCATTGGGGAGAGTGGGGCTTGCTATAAAGTTTGCGTGTGGAAAATGTGCTTTAATTGCCGTTTTGAACCATTCAGTAGTTTAATTTGCGCAGTGTTCAGCAGAAAGTGAAAATATATTTTTCCATAGGGCGTCCCAGATGAGATCCACGATGGCGTCTGAGTCAGCCTTTTTATAATATCTCGTTTTTTTAGCAGTTGCTCTTCAGTTTTGCCTCCAGAGTTAAGGCGATGTCTACCATTACCTGATTTCTACCATTACATGATCGGCGTTCCCAAGAGGGTTGTGGGCATTTGTTACACAGCTATCAGGAACTGTGATCAGAAACAAATCTAGAAGTGATACGTGTTGTTCTTGCTGGTCTGGGAAACGGGTTGAAAACGTAACAGTCTGTGATAGGGAATGAGATATAGAGAGGTTATGTGTTGGGGTAGCATCTGGGTCTGTGTAAATAGAACATCAAAGCCAGTTGACGTGGTGAACATTGAAGTTACCAAACACATGCATTTGTTCGCTAGTGTCGGGGGAAAGTGCTGTATCTATGCTGCCAGAGACTTTCTTTATTAATAAATGTATTTATAAGTCAATGGAGAACGGTAGAGAAAATAAAAGTAGTTAATGTTATGTTGCATGTTAAGTCTTAAGCACATAAAGGCTTGATCGTCCGATTCTAGTTTAGTTAATCTAGTCAAGGGGAAGGTGTTTCGAATGTAGACTCCAAGCCCGTGCATATGTCTGTCAGAGTTCTTACAGCAATATATAGGAGATATCCAGGGATGTTGAAGTAATTAGAAGGGATGAAGGACTGTAGGTTAGTCTCATTTTGTGCTAAGATATCCGTGGTGTTTGTGAGGAGAAATGCTTCAACATCATTTAAATTAGTTCTAAGCCCACGTATGTTCGTAAATGCAAGCCTCAACAGAAAGGCAGGTTGGTTTTGTTAGAGTTTTGGCCTGATTTTAGCGTAATTTTTAAAGTACTGTCATTTTTATTTTTAAGAGTTTCAGTTTAGGTAAGGGGTGCTGAGCAAGTGGTTATGCAGGATACCAGACAAGCAACACAAGCAGAACATCAGTTGCCCCTCTATCTACTAGGATGGCGGCCTCAGGATAGCCCACCGGGGATTAGTGCAGGGTCCCGTTCCATGCGCGGCATGGCACTACAAACATCCCGATATTATACAACTCTTGATGGAGCAGCCGCTCTAAGCGCTACCTAAGATTTATGGCAACTGTACTACCAGTCGGGAACAGCAGCCAGGAACTGTCAATCTAGTACCCTTAACCCAACAGACGATGGTCAACACAATCTACTTGCACTGGCATTACGGCATTCATACACTCCCAAGTGCCCAGTTTAAGGGATGGGATGTGTCGGGAGTTGGGAAAACGGCGTTCATTGCCTTAGTCAGGAAACAAAATCGACTACTGAGTGTTTCTGTTGACCTCTACGCCTGGCTAATAGACAAAGAAGGAGCATGGAAGCCGGGGGATAGACAGTGCCTATCTACTCCTTGAGCATTGTAGGTTGCAGATCGGTAATTTGTTTGAGTCACCAGCTCTAGCAAGGTTTCATCCAAGACTGGAAATGCCTTCCTCCCCTTAGGTTTAGCCACAGAGTTTTCCTTTTCCTAAACGAATGGCCTGGGAAGATCTATGGGTCCATTAACATCGAGAAAATTAGCCCCGCGCCTGGGTTCTTATCCAGGTATTTCTGCGACCGCGCATGGGTGGTTAATGTTACTGGGTAAGTTCATAAAATCTACTGAAACATTATAATCGTCAAAGTGATTACGGACATTGCTATTTCATTGTTTGTTATTGGAAGAGGCCGTGAGTAAGAGTTCATGCAATGGAAGCAGCTATATTTGCAAACAGGTCTGTTGGAAGGAATTAATATGGCTTAATGTAATTTTCCATTTGTACGGCTCCAGATGATGACAGATAAACTTCAGAAGTATACAAATGTGGAAGCCACCTGCTGATCAGGAATCTAAGTGCTATGTTTTTATTCATATGGAGAACTTGTTGCTATGCCACGACAGTTTAAAGACGCGTCAATTATTCTTTTGTTTAAGCAAAAAGAAAATACATGTGTCGGTGTGTGTGTGTGTGTGTGTGTGTGTGTGTGTGTGATAATCATAGAGGGGTGTCTTTTTATCTATTGCTGGTAGAATTCTTGCTGGTGTAATCTTAAACAGACTCAATGGTTCAATTCGTAAAATTATGATCCCAGAAACCCAGTTTAAGAGGTACTGTGCACATTTTCTTCAGTCCACGGCATCTATAGGAGAACGCGAGGTAAAAGCGTAAGAACTTGGTTGTTTCATTTGTTGATCCCACAAAGGCGTTTGATACCGTCTCTAGGGTTGCGTTGAGGACTGTTTAGCGGGGATAGTTATCCCTAGTAAAATGTTGAATGTGATTGTCCACTTTCACTAGGAAATAGTGGCGACAGTACGACCTGCCTGTGATCAAAGTGAGCAATTTGAGGTCTCAAATAGAACTAAACAAAATGTGACGTATTTGCTGTTCTATTCGGTGATGCGTGCGACATCTTTCAAGCACATATTGTAATTTGTGGGTGTTGAATATCGATAAAGTCTAGAATTACTTGACCAGTAACAGTTCAAGGCAAAAATCAGAACTTCTGTGCAGATTTCGCATGATCTGCTTTGTGTTGATGACTGAGCTCTTGTCACCCATAATCTTGGTGGAATGCAGAACATTCTCAATAACTTCTCTGGTGCATGTAAATGGTTGGGATTACAAAATTAGAGGAATGAAGATTGATCCTATTCACTAGCCAAAACCAAAAACTTCAAAACCAGTGTATATATGTAGCTTAAACCTTTGAAAACAGTATCTTCTTTTACAGATTTCGGATCTGTTGTGTCTGATGCTAAATTTGAAAAAAAACTTCTTACGTAGAATAATTAAGTAAGTTACGATTCTATAACACCAACGAAGTGTCTCTAAAACTAAAAGTGGAAATCTACAAATCTGTACCGCAAGCATATAAACCAGATAAAGTTTTTCCATATAATATGTCTGCGTTCTACTTGCAATGTTGCATGGCAGTACCATGTTCAAATATTGAGTTATTGAAGCGGTATGAAATCACTGGTATTGGATCATGTTGATCAGGATACAAATACACTGGTCGGGTCATCTTGTGAGAATAGATGAATCAATAGAAACTATTCTTTGGGCAACTGCAAATTCTTGCCACCCAATAGAGTGTTTCTGCTCCGTTACAAGGATAAAATAAAAGAAAACTGGAACCATTGTAAAATTTCTCTAAACTCCTGGAAGAGTGCAGCAACAGATTGCAGCGAATGGAAGAGTATGTGTTTTCTAGGGACCAGCGAATTAAAACGTGACCGTCTCCGTTTTCGAGACGCCCTTCGTGAAAATATGAAGGCTAAGCACCATAAAAACCACACACGCACATACACACACATATATTATATATATACATATATATATATATATATATATATATATATGTCAGTGTTATTTCAAAATACGAGGAAATGCAGGGTCATCTCTTCACCCGAGAAACAATTTTTGACCGATGAGCATATGCAAGTTCACTATCTATGAATGAATGGGGCGGATGTCTGCAGGATTGTAATTATACATGCCGTGTCACAGAGTGTAGGAGCTGCTGAAAATTGCATACTGAACTCTTATTATTTGTCTTCGATGATGGAATCTACCCTATATATATATATATATATATATATATATATATATATATATATATATATATATATATATATATATATATCAGTGCCTTCCCATTTCCCATTAGCTGATAAGGAGGGGTGCGTTGGCAGGTGGCAACTAGGAAACTGATTGACTAACGTGAATATTCAATAGAAATTACGTATATATATAAACGTGCGATTGCCACAACTCCTCGGATAAGCCTGACACAGTCACACGGAATGAAACGCGAAATATTTTATATATCTTAATTGCCAAATATATTTTTACAAGTAACTACTTAGCTCTACCTATATATTCAACGTGTTGAATAAATACTGAAAATCTACGCATAAAATTATATCTTCGTATATTAATTTATGTGATTAAATGAAGTAATAATATATATATATATATATATATATATATATATATATATATATATATTACGTGGTCCTTACAAATGGTTGAAATAAAGGCATATAACTTCAATAAATAGAGAATGATTTACAAATGTGTTAGGGAAATAATAAATCAAGACGAAGAAATTGGTGCAATAAAACTGATCGATTGCCTGCTAACTTAGAGAATGCACCGCAGTTCTCTGGACAGAAGATCAACATGCCTATCATCAAATACACTTAGTCTACATTGCAAAATAGAGTAGATCATGTTTGTTTTATAAAAGTATTTATACAAAATGGCATAAATTAATGTTTAACATGAAAAGTTAATACTATAGTTTAACTGTGCTCTAAACAAAACAGTATTTTCCAAAGCACCCAATTATATCATAAAATACGCTGTTAAAGTTTTACGCCCGACCATTTTGCTTTTGCAGTGATAAATCTTCTAAAATTTACTTGTGATTTTAGTCTGTATAAAAATGTGTATTCTGGAGAAAATCGCATTGTTTCCTCTGTAATCAAAGGTTTTTTTTTATCGATTATTGAAACTGTTTCGTTGAATTCTGATATAAAGTCTTATCAGAAACTTCCCATACACATGAAATACAAATATATTTGGGTGGAACTAAAACAAATCTACCCAGTGTTCTCGGAGTCACTAGGTAGCAAACTCATAAATTAAGAGAGGAACACATATACACCCACACAGAAAATACCAGTTCGAAAGCACACACAAACACACACACACACACACTCACACACACAAATATACCAAGTTCAAGTTGAAGGTCTTTCAGATGGGTGATTCATGAATTGAAACGAGGTTATTAAGAGTGCCTGATAAAAAAAGGGAAGCCTGATATTTTTATATAGACAAATATTACATAATCTCTATACTAAAAATGCTAAGGTTTCGAACAATTGGTTGGCAAAAATCAAAAGTCTTCATCAGGCGACGTCATATGGCTCATGTGTAACTGAAGAAGACTAGTTCGTAAATAGAAGAAAAATGTATATTTAAAAAAATATATATTAAATTTAAAATTAAGAAAGGGAGGGGTGATTACCAGCAGTAATCATGTTTCACTGCACTGATGATCTCCGAAATGATGAAACACTAATGGTTGTAAGTATTTTAAAATGTTCATAGTAATTATAATGCCACCCCCTTTAAGAACTCAGTTTTTATTGTTCAGCACATTACAGATTAAATGAAGTACTTAGCTTAAGCTCGCATGCACGGATCATGATGTTAAAATCAGCAGATCAATTCGAACGGATGTTACGATATTTAAAAATAAATGTTTTAAATGCAATAATATTTCTCGCGGTTGAAATAGGCCGTGAGTTTAATTCCTTGCTAATGAAGGCTGAGATGACTTGATGGCAAGGTTCGAACCTCCCAACCGGTAGTAATAGTGTCATCCTGAGCTGATGATTCCCGAAAGGATGAAACACTATTGTCTTCATTTTTATTTAAAAGAAAAAAAAACGTTTATAAAATTAAGTAAAAATGCTCCATGAGACCAACTAAAGATTTGCCTTTTAAAACTCACTTAATTCATTTTTCGATACAACAATTAGGGGCGCTTTAACAAACGCAAAATTCTAAGCAAAAGAAAATCATTTATCATACTGTGTATTTTCTAATCTAGGTGTTCTGAGATGAGAACATTTTCCACATATTTTGAGTCATTCGAAACTTAAAGAAAATTGTAAATGAATAGATATTTTGATTGAACAAAATAATCATCGTATGATCGTATTAAATATTATAACAAAGGAGAAATATTCCGTTTATTTTCTTTATGATTAAGAAACACGATTTATATTAAATTGCTTCCAAGATGTAAAATATTATGAGACGTAAATATTATATAACAAACAAAAACATATATTTAAAACCCATACGTTTCACAAATCAGAAATAAATTTATTTTATATTACAAGAATTTTATCTAATAAAATTATATATATAACAAAGTAAGACGAAGTCCCCCCTGATCACTGTTAGAACTGGTTCGGTTGTTGGAGGTTTTGACAGTATATATATATATATATATATATATATATATATATATATATATATATATATATACATATATATATATATATTGTGTATTTAGGCAGCACGTTTTTATTCATACAGCTATTGTTAAATAACACATACACAATGTGCTTTTTCGTAGTGAACTTTGTCATTTTTCTATTTATCGAATGACCATTCTTAAGTGTCTGTCAGATTTCTCTAAGAAAATTTGCTAGTACTTTTTTCTTCAGTCGTCTTCAGGCAGTTTTGGATTACTGCTTCGTTTAAAATGCGGATGCTTTTTTATGCTTCATTTCAAATTACACTTTAACTTCTTGAAGCGTCTCGTGTCAAAAAAATACGTTCAAACGTGTTAAGTCAGACGCCGAAATTTCAACTTTCAATATTAAGCTACGCTGTAAAAAACAACATACATTTAAAAAAATAAATAAATTCATCAATATCTAAAAGATGATTATGAAAGTACTAAAAATCCACTTAGGAAATAAATAAATGACAAACATATTTTAGGTTTCTATATGTAAAATCACCCATACGTTTTAGAGTATTCAACATTTAATGTGTAAAGACGATCAACAAAAAAAATAATAATAAAGGTAGCAGAAAGACCAAGCTGATCATTAGAAGATACTGCTATTTGCTGAGGAAAATAATAAAACAGAGCAGAGTATAATTGACAACAATCCGGATTGGTTAATTTGTTAGAGTAAAATTAATATAAGTCGCAAGTTAACGGGGAACACTTTAATAATTAATCTGTTTAAGTGCATGCGCGAAAATATGAAAGGCTACGACTTTATTGATCGATTCCCAGAAATATATATATATATATATATATATATATATATATATATATATATATATATATATATATATATATATATATATCCGATAATGGGCACCCAACCTTGCCCGGGATTAAATGATAATCAAAAATATTTCAAACTCTCATTCTTTTATTTATTTTTTTTTTACAAGATGGTGTAAACCCCAGAAAACACAATTCCAAATACTTTTCTGAATTTGCTGATTTATGTAATCATGCCAATACTTCTTTATTTTGTTTTAACATTGATAATTTCCCATACTTTTGGGGAGTCAGGGCGGTAAAGATAAAAGAAATGACATAATATTCATATGAATTGTTCTGTGCTACCAAACAAGTGTTGTCAAGAATTGATTACTTTTCCTTGCTGAAAGATATATACGGTAAGATAGACTGCATCTTGGAATTTGAAATATAGACGTTTTGTCATATATATATATATATATATATATATATATATATGCGTATATATATACATATATATACATATATATGTGTAAATATACATATATACATACGTATATATATACATATATACATACGTATATATACATGTATACATATACATATATGCATATATATACATATACATATACATATATACATATATGTATATACATATATATACATATACACATATACATATATACACATATATGTATACATATATATACATATATACATATATACACATATATATACATATATACATATATACACATATATATATATACATATATATATATATACATATATATACATATACATATATATATATACATATACACATATATATATACATATGCACATATATACACATATATACATATATGCACATATATATACATATATACATATGCATATATATACATATATACATATACATATACATATATATATATACATATATATACATATATATACATATACATATATATACATATATGCACACATACATACATATATATATATGTATGTATGTGTGCATATATGTATATATATATATATATATATATATATATATATATATATATATATATATATATATACTTACCTGTGTATGTGTGTATGGGCATATATCAGATGTAAGTTTTAGCCGCATGTATAGTAAAAGTCGGAGAGAAGGTTAAATAACTCTAAAGAAATAGATAAAAGTCTTTTTTAAAAAATCGATCCGCACATTGCATTAAAACGTAGTAGAGTGAAAAAAAAACGAAACTTATAATATGTCTTCAAAGTTAGTGAACTGACATTATTTTCTTATGTTTGATCTTTTCGTTTATTTTTTTACGATACATTTTTTTCTTTCAGGAAAATCAATTTTCTACTTTTCGTTGGATGTGTTTTATTTTCTGTCGAAATCTAATTATAGGACGGAAAAATAATTTCGTTATTTCTAAAGAATATCCAGAACCGACCGAATATGCGTTTTCTTATTTTCATTTTTTTATGAGTTTTGATGCACGTGTTATTTCGTCTTGAAAAGAATGACAAAAAGTGAACAAATAGATCAATAGGCAGACTTAGATGAAATGACGCATTTGGATAAGGAGATACTGAATACGTAATATATAACGAGAATATTAAACATACGTAATGGATAAATAAGATATGCTACTTATGGTAAATATCCACATGCACATACACTTATAAATACACACACACAAATATATATACATATATACGTATACATACATACATATATATATATATATATATATGTTTCTATATATATATATATATATATATATATATGTATATATATATCATATGTTAGTGGTATATGCAAATATTCTATTAGAGACCATTGATATAGCTTTTTATAAATGGTCCTCTATTTCATTTGCGAAAGGGGGAAAACAATATTTAAAAAAATGTTTCGAAACTGCAAATACAAATAATTATGATATTATATATTTGTGATATATTGCAGAGTCATACAATATTTCTCGCATCCTTCTTTTCTGTTTATACTCAATACAACGATTTTTATTTAACATATAGACAAATATCAAAAATGTACATAGTATATATGTATAATACACCACATGCTTAGCACACATACGTGAGGTATCCTTATATACATTTATTAGTCCACGTGTCTAGAATGTAAGGAAGACAAATTCGTTAATAATTGTCAATGACGCTGATATGCGTTTTTCGCCAGAGAAGAATAGTAACAGAGCTAGACATAAATGTTAGGCGATAATATAGCACGTAATTTAAAAACTCACTTCAAAGTAGGGCAGTAGGGATTTTTCTCACACTCTATTTACTGGCTGATTCGAAATGGATGTATACTTGGTACGGCGAAATACGTGTTTGTTTTGTCGATAACAATTTATCTATAGTAATAAACACACCCACACCCACACCCACACACACACACACATATATATATAATGAAATCAAAGGCGATGCAGCGTTTACCTGATATAAAGGAGGAAAATCTTCAATTTTATATAAATACGAGTATTTATTTATAAATATTTTATTGCTAACCAAAAAAAAAAAAAAAAAAAGGATCAATACCCTCACAATGGAGAGGAGAGCTTACTATAAGAGAATGGAAATTAAAACTCTATGTTGAAATTTAGCATTATAAACTCCAAAAAACAATTTGGAAATCCCGCAGATTAAGGACTTTGAAAATTGTTTTTTGGATATTGAGTCAAACGAAAATGTAATCGTAAATTTTAACTTTATATATATATATATATATATATATATATATATATATATATATATATATATATATATACATATATATACATATATATATATATATATACATATATGGAAAAATACTGAAAACACAAAACGAACCCCCTTTCAGATTTATTCGCCATATCTACGTCGTTGAATTCTATTTCCATTTGATTCTCGTGTTTTCAATTCGATATCTATCTGACTCTCATTTTCTTTCTCTCTGTATATCACCAAATAAAATGTTTTATTCCATGTTGTTATTTGAATTTGTTTTTTCTTTATACATAGCAGAAAGAATAATAATAACACGAATGAGAAAAAAATAATCTTATAATACAAGAAACATTATATACCATATAGAAATGTTATCAGCGCCCGAATATTTTAGCATGGATTTTCTGTGATAAAAATATATAAGAAAAGGTCTTAAGAAAATGGGCTGACAAACTCAGCTTTAATGAAGGTTAAGATTTATAGTAACAGAGACTTAGGGATATCTTTTGTATACTGGTAATTGGTTATATGAGCAGAAACAAATAGTTGATTCTCGCAAATCTTAAGCTCGAGTAGCTCTGTTTAACTGTTAAATTTATTTAATTTTAAACAATGAAACCATCATACTACTTGAATATAATTAAGGCGAAACACACTTCAAATTTACACGACTAATTATTATGAGCTAAAGAATGGCGATCAGATTGTTTAGGAGATCTTGATGGTCAAAGGACTTGTCATTTTCATTATAGAGCTGTCCATCTAACAAAATAAAATTCACAAAATTGTCCGTTCTTCCAACGGTTGCCGATTGCAATGTTCAATTAGATTTGACCTTTTGTAGAGAATGGTTTTCTGGCACGTTTGTGTCTCTCCCATTCTGCAAGAAAGCACGGCGATGAGTTTTAATAGATAAACTGCCTCTTATGTAATATCGTCTGATCATGATGGTCCATTATAATGTGGAGTAAAAGACGAAACTTGTGCGACCAGTGGATGAAGAATATAGTCATATGCTCAAAAAAAAAATTATTCTGTGTCCAGTTACGAAAAATCGCTATCTAGTGGTTCACACACACACACACACACACACACACACACACACACACGCACACGCACACACGCACACACACACACATATATATATATATATATATATATATATATATATATATGTAGATATATATATATATATATATACATTCACATACACACGCATATTTATACTACGGTAGAATCGAAAAAAATAAAACCTAGTCGTACACTACCAGATACGTTTATATAACGATTTGCTACCGATTTAAATTAATTTACATATCTATAATAGTGAGCATGTGTGTGTGATGGAAACTCTCAACTTTTATACTCAACGAATTGTTGATCTACAAACTTTAATTTCGAATATATGTATTCAGACAAGTGGAAGAATTTCAATCGATTTTCATCCGGAAAAAATAAACTGTTAACCGGTTAAGACTTAAAAAAAACGATGTGCATGGACGTCATCGAATTTTGATCTGTTTGCATACTGATTAAAGAATGAGTGCGCGTGAATCGTTCACATGAGATTTTACTTGTTAATAATAAGTAGGCTTTCTTTCAAAAGTAGTGTCAAGCTGGTCTAATTTTCTCGTCCCCGACTTAATGTTATAAAATTTTGGATTTGTATCTCAGCTCCATTATTATTTTTTAATTACAAGAAGTGAACAATTGAGAAAAACATAATTCTCGCTGCAGATATCTCGATTTCAGTATGAATTAAAATGGGTATTTTATGGCCGGGCAAAACCGGGGGAGGCTGCTGGTCTATATAAAAGTAGAAAATGTGTATGTGTGCGGACACTTATCAATCCATACAGTCAACGACGTTTATATCAATAGACTTGAAATACATTACATAGGATATTTTTATATGTGAAAAATTGATTGAATTTTAATGAAAGTTACTGCACAATCTTTTGCTTTTGCAAAATTCACTCGCTTTTGACCCAACAAAAAGGGCTACTAAGAGCTAAAAACTGAAAGATTTATACTTGGGAGTTCTGTTACTCAACTTTTTTACGAATGCACATGCGCGTCCGAGAAACCTGAGAGTTTCAGTAAATTTAGAATAAGTAGGTATGGAAATAATTTGTAAAGATCCAGACAAACTCTAATGATTTAAACTCGATAGATAACGACAAACTCCCACCCATTAATATGGGAGGGGAGATTATCATCAAAAGTGTCCTGAATTGTTAACTAAGCACCGGACTTACTACTTAGATATGAATAAGTCACTTGTCCCCATCCCCCCACTTTTTTTTTTAAATGGAGAGTAGATAATACAGTGGATGTGTTATCGGCAGCTCCAGTAACTCTCGCTTCATCTATTTTGTCATTCAGTCCTTATTCAATGAGTGATTTTTCTGACAAAGGGTAAAGAAAAAGCTGCTTAAAGGTCGGTACTACTTGGTGACCAGTAGTCTGAGATGTCGGAAATTTTTCTGTCTCTGTCTGTCCTTGTGGCCATGTCACTAGTAAGGGTGCTGGAGGAAAACGTTTGTCTGGGCTGACGTTATCCGCCTGATAGTCAGGGACCCGAACCTTGGATTAACCACTAAGGAGGCTGTCCTATCAGCAGGCGCAAAGTACTGGGACTGCTGTATTGCCATTTGGTGAATGGAATCTGGACCATGCAGTAGTCTCTGGTGGGACCTCTCGATGCCATACTAGTGGGTAATTGTTACGGCTTTACCTTTTCGTGTGCTACAAAAAAAAAACTTTCCTGTCTTTTTCTCTCTTACTTTCCCTCTCTGTACTGCTCTAACCAAGTATGCCGACCTATTCCACAAATCCCCAAACCTCAACATGAAATATATCCAGAATAAAAACTCGATTAAACCTAGAACCCCATCTTTCAACGTAGACCCCTACTACCAGGTCTCCTTTTCCAACATCAGGGGTCTACGTTCCAACCTTCCAGAGGTTGAAACCCAATTACAGGAGACGAAACCGGACATATTATTTCT
The DNA here is from genome assembly GCF_053919585.1 of Euprymna scolopes. Classification (NCBI taxonomy): domain Eukaryota; kingdom Metazoa; phylum Mollusca; class Cephalopoda; order Sepiida; family Sepiolidae; genus Euprymna; species Euprymna scolopes. Next base: position 32,834,520 of record NC_136497.1, read on the forward strand.
AAGTGAAACTGGAATAGGACCGACCACTACCCTAGACGAGTTCATAATTAACGGATACTCTAATTTAACAGCTAAATCTGACCCCCAAGATCGCCATGGGCATGGAATATGTGCCTACATTAAGGATGGCTTCCAGTGTGGCAGGGATATCTCTGGAGAAGATCCTAATTTACCCTATATGTGCTTCAGGGTTGCACTTGCTAACACCACTGCATTTATATTTGCCCTCTATAGGCCCCACAACAGCGGAGTTACTATCTTTAAGAGCATATCTGAGAAAATTGACCACATACTGTCTTCACATCCCTCGGCTAACATCCAAATATGTGTTGATTTCAACGTCCATAACGTGGAATGGCTGACCCATTCAAATAAGACAGACGATGAAGGAAGGTTTTGTCATGATTTTGCCATTGCTTATGACCTCACTCAGATTGTTCGCGAACTCACCCCTGTCCCCGATACACCCAGTCAATAGGCAAGCCTCTTAGACCTTTTTCTATCAACTTCCCCTGAGCTGTGTTCATGTTCCGTTCATTCTCCTCTAGGATCCTCCGACCACTCCGTCGTATCAGTTAAGATAAAAACGAAATGTAAGAAGCCCCCAGACGTACCCCTCCACCGTACTGTATACCGATACTCTATGGCTGACTGGGATAGCTTCCGTACATTCATATCTGATTTACCTCTGCACTCCATGTTTAAAAAGGATGTGTCCTCTATAGTATCAGATCTGACAGAATGGGTAATTGTAGGCATAGACCAATTTATACCATCCAAAAAATTTCAACAAAAACCTAACAGCCAGCCATGGTTCTCTCCAGAATGTGCTGCAGCTATCGCGCACAGAAATCACTTTTTCCATAGCTACCAACGTAATAGATGCACTGAAACTAAAGCTGCTTTCAGGTCTGCCAGCAACCACTGTAAAAGAGTAATAAAACATGCAAGAGAGCTATATGCCCAGTCTGTTAAATCCAAGGTAGCTGACCAGCGGCTTGGATCCCACCAGTTTTGGCAAATAACAAATAGGATCCTGAACAGAAGTGTGCGTTCTATACCAACCATTATCAATGGACCAGAGGTCATCTCGTCAGCGTCAGAAAAGGCCAAACTATTTGCAAAGAACTTTGCAGCTAATTCTACCCTATGCGACGAAGGCCATCAACTCCCCATATTTCCTCCTATAACACAGAACAAGCTGGGTAGCATACAAATATCCGTGCATGAGGTCGCCAAGCCAATAAAGAACCTAGATTCCAGTAAAGCAACTGGCCCTGATGGCATCCCAATTATAGTGTTAAAAAAGCTTCAACCAGAACTTGCTCCCATACTTACGAAACTATTTAAGCGCTGCCTTAAGGAGAAGTGCTTTCCGACTCCCTGGAAGACATCTTCAGTTTGCCCTATATTAAAGAATTCAGGTGATAAGTCATCTCCCTCTCAATACAGACCCATGTCTCCTGTGTGTTATGAGTAAGTTGCTGGAATCCATATTAAATAGAGAAATAGTCAACCACCTCAGCAGGAATAACCTTCTTAGTGACACACAATATGGTTTCCGCTCTGCAAGATCTACCACAGATGTGCTGACGGTTATATCCCACAGGATAAGTGAATCTCTTGACAAAGGCTTTCTTTCTAGGGCAATTGCTCTTGACATATCAAAGGCCTTTGACAAGGTATGGCATAAGGGTCTACTTCACAAGATTTCCAGCTACGGTATAACGGGAAATGTTTTCTCAATCATTAAATCATTTCTCTCCGATATGCTCATAAGAGTAGTGGTCGATGGACAAAAATCGGAGGCCTGCAATATTAATGCTGGAGTCCCTCAGGGGTCAATCCTGGGCCCAACTCTCTTCCTGGTCTACATCAATGCCCTCCCTAAACACATACTTAAATCATTCGTTGACATCTATGCTGATGACACAACCATCTACCGCAACACATCAAAAGCTGTAAATGACAAAGTTCTCTCGGGTTCTCTCTCCTCTGATCTCGAGCGCGTGGTTCAGTGGGGGAAGATGTGGCTGGTTACCTTTAATGCATCCAAAACCAAACTCCTATCCTTACATCATCAACGCTCTGATCCCCATCTGGCATCAATTGTGATGGATGGCTCTCGTTTGGGTGAGGCTCCGTGTTTTGACAAGCTTCTGGGTTTGACCTTTACTCCTGATCTGAAATGGAACACGTACATCAAGTCTGTTGCCAAGGTCGCTGGAAAGATGGTGGGATCCTTCTACCGCTCCAGAAGATATCTCACTACTGATGCAATTTTCTATCTATATAAAAGCCAAGTACGTCCATGGATGGAATACTGTTGCCATATCTGGGCAGGAGCTGCTAAAACAGCCTATCCTGCCTTGACAGAGTACAAAATAGACTTCGTGGCTTAGTGGGGGATGCCCTTTTCTCTACCCTGCAACCTCTCTCCCACAGAAGAGACGTTGCGAGCCTGTCCTTGTTTTATCGTTATTTCCATGGCAGATGCTCGTCTGAACTCCAATCTCTGCCCCCCCTCGCCAATCTTTCACGAGAAACACCCGTCTAGCTGAATCTACTGTGAAAAATTTCCCCCACTCTATATCTGTGCCTAAATCAAAACGCGGATTCCATGAACAAAGCTTATTTCTTAGAACTGCACGCCTGTGGAACTCTGTTCCGTCTGCCTGCTTCCCTCCGGACTACAATTTGGATGTCTTCAAGTCCAATGTTAACAAATTCCTAATGAACCGCCCCCTTCAGCAAATACACTTCAGCAAATCTCCTCACTAACTTAATGTACTTGCAATAACCCTTATCCCTGAGTGGCTTCCGGGCCTTGATAAGTGGTGATCACTGTGTAAAAAAAAAAAAAAAAAAATTGACTGATGCTTGAATCTCTATGTTAAGGTGTTCGGTTTGAGAATCTACTTTTTACTTACAAGAAGTGAACTGTTTAAAAAAAAATACTCGCATGCACATCTCCCAGTTTCTTTGTGTTATATTACTTCAATTTTAAAAAGGAATTTAACCTTACGTTTAATACCTAAGGCATTCTGTTTACTATAACTAAGAATTCTGCATCAATTAACATATACTATCCATGCCTATTTTACGAATCGGCAACGCTCGGTAGTTTGCTCCCTCTCTCTCTCTCTCTCTCTCTCTCTCTCTCTATATATATATATATATATATATATATATATATATATATATATATATATATATGCGTGTGTATATATGTATATATGTGTGTGTGTATGTATATATAATTAATAATATATATTAGCTGATGTGAAATAGTTAAATTTCAAATCTAGAATTTTTAGTATATGCAAGGCAAAGAATACATTTTAATGCGTATATTTCATTAACCTCTAGGTTTTTATGTCTACCAGTCTCCTCAGAGGAGAAAACATTAGCAAATATTATAATGGTTTATACCTAATTTGCTAAAAACAATAGAAAATCATAATTAAAAGTGTTTAAAGTTTTTAAATCATAGAGTAAGGAAAATTATATATTGGTTCAAAATGAAAATTATTTTGAATTTCATATCCAAATTGTATGGTAAATTCTGAAGAAAAAACCTTTTGTAGCAGTGAAATAAAGGGCTCAAAGTAACAATTCGAAGCAGGCATAATTCCCTGGTTTCAACTTTTTTTAGATTTGAGTCCGGTAAATAAATTATTATATAAGTCCGGTGAAGTTGTTTTTTTTAATAAACATACAATTCTTCATATATTTATTTAATATCTTCATAATTATAATATGTGAGTTTCAAATCCATACAAAATTAATTTCAATCTTGAATAAAAACGGTTTCTGTAGACAGACAAATTAAAATGAAATGAAACGAAGTAAATAAATAAAAGAAAAGAAAAGAAAAGAAAGTAAATTGTTTTTGTATTGTAATCATAAATGAGCAGACGTTAAAAATGTCTCCGATTGAAAACTGATTCTTAAATTTAAAAAGGTAGTGGTGGGAGAGAAAAACATAACGGAAAGGATCTGTAAAGAAAAAGAAGAAAAAGAAAAAAACGACAAGGTACAGGGAAAACAGAAAACTAAAGTAATAAGGAAATACGAAATTAGAGGGGGGGAGAGGAAAAAAGGGGGAGAAACATTTAGCAACTGAATCTATTACCGCCCAAACTGATATTTTGACGGAGCAAAAATATAGATACAGGATTCTAGACAGAAGCATATGCAGAAGACAGAAAAAAAGAGAAGAAAAGAAAAGAAAAAATAAAACGAGGCAATGTCATAAAGAAATTTCCCTCTTAAATGTTACTTAACCTCAAGTTTATATCATATATCGAGTATATCAAGAAAATTCTCAAAACGTGTATAAGTATTAATAGTATCCTTTAAATTATAATATTTAGCCGAAAATTTGGATTTAGAATAAAATGTGGGGACATTGCAAATACTATACAAGGCATATTAAATAATGATGTTATAATAATAATGATGATAATATAATTAATAATAATAATAATAATAAGAATAATAATAATAATAATAATCATAATAATAATAATAAATATTAAAATAGCTTATAATTTTAATAATAATTTCAATAATAATAGTAATAATAATACTTTTAATAGAAATAAAAATAAAATAAAATAAAAATAAAAAATAAAACAATTATAAAATAAAAAATACAAAAACATAAAATATAAAAACACTACTACTAATAATGATGATGACAGCAATGCTAATAGCATTAATATGTAATACATGAATTAAATAATTATAAAGGTAAAAATAAAAACAAAAAAGTAAATGAAAAAATAGAAATAATAAATAAAAATAAAAGAAATAAATAAAAGAAATAAATATTAAAAAAATATATAAAAATAAATTAATTAAAACATTATAAATAAAAAAGTAAATTAATAACACACCTCTTAATTATAATCATCTTATTATGAGGTACTAAAAACAAATGTGTTATAGTATTCACACAGATTCCTAGAAGAGAATACTTGTGTGCTGGGATTTAAAATATAATATGTAAATGCATGTATTGTGAGTTACTATATAGTATGGAAATATATTAGTATATGAGTAAAATAGAATGTTCTCACTATTTTTAAAAGAAATATCCGAACATGACCTACAATTTGTTTTTTAGTTAAAAAATAATCAGTCGTGTTTGTTACGTTTTTACACAGTTAAAGTTTTTACGAATAATATATGTTATTTTAGGTTTGCATGTATTATGGGCTTAATGAATGTAATAATATTAACTGCTTCATATATACAAAGATTACAAAATTTGGCTCCTGTAGTGTATGATCTAGCCTTTTTCAGTATTTCATTGCCTTACATTATTCTGAAGAATGTTAAGCTCCCTCTATCTTAGGTTGAGATTTTCCATCCTTCCTAAATATGTTCCACAAAAATAACTACCCTTATTCGCTAAAATCTACTTATTATCGCCAAACAGCCATATGTACACAAATTTGTACAGGTTATTAACAAGTTTCTTAAAAGGTCAGAGGGAATGCTTACCACTTTAACCAAAACACCAACAGGAAAAACAAAACAAAAAAAATAGGTTCACCACCCTGATATCCTCAAAATGAGTCCTCCAATTAATGCTAACAGAGTACTGGATACATTTCAAAGAACTGTTGCTTAATTCTACGGATTTAAAACAAATCTATACCTTACATTTAACCCAGAACTTGAGAATTTTTAAAACATGATGATTAATCTGGTTAAAGAATAAATTTAAAAACCATAGCTAACTTTATTACTCGGAACATAAATACCTTGGCTTCTAAAATTAAGAAAAGCTCACAAATCTTTGTTCAAGCTGATAAGACAAAAAACTATTACACATCAGAATACAACATTTACAAGTAATGTATATATAAGGAATTAAATAAACCCTATACATTAGCCCCTGCAAATAAAATAGATAAAATCAACAGCGAAGCAAAAAATTACTTAAACTTATGAATATTTATGAATCTACAGAAAGCGTAACCCATGTCACTCCTAGATTTTCATATAAGCAACAAAAACTAAACTTCCATGATAATACTTCTATTAGACTAATTTGTCCATCCAGTTCGAATATTGCTCTGGTAAGTAAGAACATTCTAGATGGAATCATACCTTCCATCAGAGAAAAAGTAAAATTCCTACTTTTGCATGCTCTTACTCTGTTATAAAATGTTTTTTTTTAACTTATGGATAAGCAACGATTCAGATTTATCACTTTCGTTATAAATAATTACTCTTACTCAATCTCCCCAATACTAATAAATAAGCCATAAATATCCTCAAAAACATTAGGTCATTACGGATTTAGAAACAAACTTAATCCTATTAGGTAGACGATCCTTAATAAATTTTGATGGCAAATATTGGACCAGGAAGGATACCCCTAATGATTTTGAAATAATAATGAGTTTCAGATTCTGCAGAAGGTACCGATCTAGTGGAATTTTTCTATTAAAAGAAATATCGAATTCAACAATATACAAGGATGGCTCTACAGAGATAACGCATTATTCGTAATCCCCACCAAACCTAGGTAATTCGACTGCACTACAAATAAAACTACACGAATTTTCCCAAAATTTTAGACTAACAATTGAAGTTGACCCCCCCAAAAGCATGCAATTTTTTCACATTTTTTTAATCTATATTCTGAACCTTATACCCCATAGCATAAGCCGAATCTGAGCCTATATTATGTGCACGAACAATCTAGACATCCTAACTCAATAGTTTCGTTCTATCTCCAAGAGGATCTCAAATCTCTCAGCTAACAAAAAGGCTTTAAACCAAGTATCGCTTTTTTATAACAGAGTTTTTGGAACTCACAATACAAAGAACATATAGAATATTACAAAAAAAAACTGATAGTGAAAAACTTAAATTCAGTAATTATTCACAATATGGCAATAAAAACTAATAACCACAAAACAAAACGCCATATTCCTAACAATAAATTCTCATCACAATAGAGACCACGCCTATACAATGTCAAATCAAAAACAATTTAATAAGAATAGAAAAATAAGGCATGAGACAGATATTTGGTTCAGTCCACCATTTAGCTTTAATGCAAACACCAACATACACAGGGAATTCTTTATAATAGTAGATATTTTTAAGTACCCACATAAGTATAATGCAATATTAAACAGACACTCTATAAAAATATCATACTCTACAATGCCAAATCTAGCACAGACAATAATTTCAACAAATAATATTAAAATGAAACTAACTCAGGATCTTTCCTTTAATTTGATATCTAGTAATAAATGTAACTGCCAAAATAAAGACAAATGCCTATTAATAATTACTGTATGCACAAAGATGTGGTATATGCTTGCACATTTACGCAATTGCTGAAACATGTGAACAGCTAATTCTACAGAGAAAATAATGAATCTAATCTAAACACGCCGTGTACAGATATATAAAAATGCATATAGTCAGGGATCTAATAACAACAATAAAATTTCCAATATAAACCCGCGGAACATAAGCCAGCACTCACCTTGCACATCTTCAGACCTCAGTCAACTCAACTCCCCAACATGAGAAATACAGATCCTGAGATGTATGACACACTAAACAATGAAAAATCATTAAAATCACTCACTTATATACTTACCAAACATAAACATTTCAAAGCACATCCATTTCTTCTTAAATGAAATTGTATAAATATGTTCCTATTTGACTTTTAATTGAAATATTTTAGTATTCACGTCTATTCAAAAAAAATAACTTCAAATTAAAGAGGCAAAATTAAAATCAACACAATGGCAAATTGCTTTTTAAATGTAACTTTAGGACATTAATGCAATACAAACACAACAGGAACACAAACAACTAGTTAATATTTATTAGAATAGCCCTTCTGCAATTTGACAGCCTGCAATCTTTTAAGAATTGTTTTAATTAAACTGCAGCAATACTCCTCGGAATTTGCGTCCCACTTTCTTTATTTTTTGCCCAAACTTCTTTTAAATTTGAAATTTTATAATTGCGTAGCTGTTGCTTGATGTAATGCCATAGGTTTTCGATGGGTTTGAGGTCTGCAGATTGTTCAGGCCAATCTAAACATGGAATATCATGCTCTTTCAGCAACCACTTGACATTGCCAGCTGTGTGAATTGGAACATTATTCTGCAGGAAGATGGGATTATCATTCAAATTCCGACCAGAGTAGGGTAGAAAATGCTAAGTCAACATATTAATCTACTTGGACGAATTAATTCGACTTTGCAAGCGAACTATAGCCCCTGGACTATTGGTACTGCTAATGCCCCACACAAAAACTCAACATCCTTCACGTTGCAGCATGGAAACTGAGAACCAATGATTACATTCTTCGTCTTTCCTCCGACACACACATTGACTACCATCACTGCCTAGACTATTGAACTTGCTTTCGTCGCTAAAACGCACTTTTGACCAATATGAAGAGTCATGATCTCATTGTATTTACGAACTCCAGACGGCGCTTTCTGTTCTTTACAGAAACTATTGGCTTGCGTCTTGCAACATATCCTATCCTCGCAAATTAAATTCCTTTAATCTGTTCTTGACAGTAGAAAGAAAGCACTTTTTAACAAGATTGCACTGTTGTTGGATTTGGGGACCTTTTTCAAATCTGTTTATATGCTGCAGATGTTGATAGCATTGTCTTCCCTGTTAGAAGTAACGCTAGTGCGACCATATTTAGGGGCATTACGGACAATGCTTGTGTTTTGGTGCTTTTGCACAGTCTTTCGTGCCGTATTCTCATCACATTTTTATCTGCGGCCGATTTTTCGATTAGACAAACGAGAAAAATGGAGATTAATGAGCTCCTGACGATCACTAAGAGAAAGACGTGGTATATCGACTAAATTTTACATTTTATAACCTAGAACATCAACAATTACGATTAGAGATGCTTTGTTGCCTTTTTGTGGATATTTTAAACTGATTTAGGGGCGATAATTTAAGTTGGATTTAAGCGAATTTGTTGGTGAGGACTTTGTTTGCTTCCTCAATTTGAAGTTTTTTTTTTTTTAATGGACGTGGCCACTAGAATGTTTCAATTAAAACTCAAATATGAACAGGTAAACTTATACAGGAATAAAAGGCAAATCAAATGAGGTATAACTTGTTTAAATAGTTACATTAAATTTGCAGTAATTTTGAAAAATTATTAGTATGAACTTTGTTTTTGTCTGAACTGTATGTGTGTATATATATATATATATATATATATATATATATATATATATATATATATATATATATATATGGTCGCCTTAAAAAATAACACTACAATAATATTTTAAATATTTTATTGAAAGAAATCAATTCAAGTGGCGTAATTATGTTATATAGCTGACATTTATGCAATGTCCTTAAGCCTAAATCACCGCCTCGATACGGGTCCAGAACCGGTAGTGCGCTTTTTCCACAAACGCCGGCAGGGACTCCGGGAATACGGCGGATAGCAGCGATCAACCTGGCTTTGGTGTTGTAGGAGATCATGCCTGTGATGAAGTCAACGTATTACCAAACGAATGTTCAGTTGGTTCAGGTCAGTAGTGGGGGAAAGTAGCCAGTGAGGGATCGATACAAAGATCACTACACTGGTTAGCATATCAAGGTAGACTTTGGCGTTGACTTTCCAGACGACTTCGAAGATGCTAGGAAGCATAATGTGGTCCTCACTTAAAATCACACCAAATACCATGACCATGGCCAGAACCTTTGTTTTCATTTCCCTGGTCATATAACTGTTATGCGTGGCAATCCAGCGACTAATTTTCGTGGTCTTAGCAATGGTCTTGCTATCTTTACTAGGATCGGTCCCAGCGCATCTCCGATCACGCTCGTTAAAAATTGTGTCACGTCAGACATGATAGAAAACTCTTATCACGATCGGAATTTGTACGCCACTTGCTAACTACTAGATCGTTGGCAAGAAGAAAAGAAAGAACACCGGTTGTTATCTAATGGAGATGGACTCGTATCTCCTTTCTAAAGCAACAATTTTATCGTTCATCCTAGCAGATTAATTAATGTACGCAAAATGTAAAATAAATGGCTATAAAAAAAATGGTCGTTCATCTTTCTTTTAATCTTAATATTTATTTTTAAAAAATACAAATATTAAACTCAGCACAAAGACAGCGCATGTAAGACAAATACAATGTGTCTTTAATAAGTATACAGGCATTTTTGTACAGCCATTTAAAATTGTCGAATCCTCTTTAAGACTATTTTATGGGATAACCGACCAAGTCATATAATTTCATGTTCAAATAAACAGCTATAGCAGGAATTGGAATACACCCTACTAATGTATTATTGTTACATCTGGTGAACTTAAAAATACCAATTTGCGCCTGAGGACACTTTATAAGATGATACGCAAAAAATGTGTGTTAAACGTTGAAAAATGCTACAAAAATGTAGGGAATGCTTCAGACGACTTTTTGATCACCATGTATAATCGAGCACTGCTTTTGAGCAGTATAAAAGATTCAAGGAAGGTATATATATATATATATATATATATATATATATATATATATATATATATATATATATATGTGTGTGTGTGTGTGTGTGTGGGTGTGTATGTATAAGTGAATTTTCTGATTGTGCAAATCCGGCCGCTACCGCTAATACAAATAATAAAATAAATTACTAAAGAAAGTGATCATACATATGACGTAATCTGCCATATAGTAAAAATATTTTCTGGAATATTCTAAAGATTTTTTATAGTATCATTGAGACGAAATTTTCTAATAATATTATATTAGGTATATTCTAGCATAGACTAATAAAAAACTGTATTTGCCCGCTTCCAAAAATGCAAGTGCATGTAAAATAGGATATAATGACATAACAGAAAAAGAACATGCCGCACACAGGATAGATATGGACAGAATAATGCTAATATTACAACTTAAAATATAATAATTAAAAAACAGATTATAATATGAAGCAGAAAATGTTTAACTATAAATGTAGGTGCAACTATTGTATAATTACTGCAAATATTATTATGACTAATTTTGCACTACGCTTCATGAGACATACCGCAAAATCTTTTGCTTTTTCCAAATTGAAGTAAACGTTGAATCGATAAATGCCTTACTTCTTTAGCTAAATATGAATTGGAATTAGTTAAAAATAAAATATATATTACGTCAAGCTAGTAAATATGTATCTAACAAGAGAACAATTTTAAATCATTACATACATTGACATCTTTTATTTTATATAAAAAGCTAAAAAATAATACAAAAATGTCTCTGTACAATGAAGAACTAGCATATTTCAAACCCATATGTAAGGACGGTTAATGATTTTATGCATTTCTAATATATATAATGCAAGCTATTAAATTCTTATATATATATATATATATATATATATATATATATATATATATATATATATATATATATATATATATATATAAACTAGCATGGGTGTCCGGCGTTGACCGGGTGTTTGGAGCTGTATTCTGACCAAAAAACAAAAAACAAGAATCCTGTCAATTTTTTTTAATTTGACCCCTATTATTGCGCCTTAAAATTTATTGTTTTGGGCGCAAATCAAGTTAAGTTAGATGCATATCCAATGAACTTGTATCTAAAATTTCAAGGGTTTAGACCCAAAATTGTCGGAGGAGTTTGGTAGAGTTCTCAAAGTTAAAGTACTTAAACTTTCACCCCTTAATCGCAAAATTTCTGGCCCAAAATGAATCACATCAGTTTTCACAAATATCAGTACCCTGTATATCAAATGTCGAGTTGGTAGACTAAAAATTGGCAGAGTTATTGCGTAGGGAAATGTACAAATCCAGAAACGCAGATACACACACATACAGATAGACACTTTCACACACGCACACACACACACACACACACACACACACACACACACATATATATATATATATATATATATATATATATATATATATATATATATATATATTGTAAGCTCTAAAATTGGAAATATACTTAATTTATGATTTAGTATTTCGAGAAATGGTCCTTTGCAATAAATTTAATTAGGGTCGCATACATTTTTATGGTTATGTAATTAACAATACTGTACTGATTGTTAAGAGGCGACTCGTAATAAAATGTTCTACAATATTTTACTTCAGCTAATCAAATAGAGCTGATATGAGGAAATGTCTCAATCTTTACAATTCGGAGTAAATATTCCCTACTTAAATCTCAATATAATTATACCTTAGCCACATGCAACAATTTATACTTAAAAAAACAATCATCGAACAAAATATAAACTTACTGAGATATTGGAATATAAATTTGATGTAGTTTTCTCTTGTTATTTTGAGCTAAATATAAAAGGGGAATTTCCTATTATATTTATACATAGATTGTATGTATTTTTATTAGTCACAGCAGATTTGAAAGTTGTAATGAATTAAGTTTTTCATGGAAAAGAATTATTAGGTTAACAAGGCATCTTTAAATTTTACAGCTTTTCATAGTTATTGAAATATTTTTGGGTTCGACGATTTGATTAAGATTTTACGTGTAAATAAATAAATGAAATAAAATATAAATGCATAAAAAACAACTAAAATCATTAGTAATAAAAGATTATTCAATATTAATATATATATCAGGAGTAAATCATTATATATTTTAAATATCAGTTGTGTAAGGAAAATATGCATAGTTTTCGCGTTCGAAAGGGATTAGTAATACGAGTTTCCTTATTTGGAACAGTAATTGATTCCGCCTATTGAATTAGTAACGTAAATTAACATTTAATGGAGGAGTAAAATAGCTGAAAATTATGTAAAAATGCACAAAGATTTATTTCTCATATATGTGTCCATGGATACAATTAGAAATTTAAGGCCGATGACTCCAGAAAACGTTCGCTATCTGGTCATTTTAATGAGGAAACTTAATTTACTGTGAATAAATAATAATTATTAAATTGATGATAATTGTATCTAAGTTATAAGTATTGTAATACTATTGTTAGGAGTGGAATTCATAAGGTTGTATTAATTTAATGTGACCGTCTATTTATGAGAGATAAAAACTATGCAATATGAACCATTATGTGAGTATCTTAAGTTAGTAAATAAAATAAAAAAAGACTCCTGATTGGCGCATGAATCTGGATAAAATTTAAGCTGTTTTTATTATAAATATTTTGCGAATAGCGTAAGCTAATGATTTTTTTAATAGCGTCTTGCTTTGAATGTTGAAAGTAGATATGAAACCTGTAAACGTATTGTTGATATTTGATAAATTAAACATGGAGCTATAAAAATACGTATACTCATCAGCTTTGAATTAAATTGTGTTATTTTACGAGCAGTTTCCTATATATTCTGCAATAAATAAGAGTACATTTTCATTCTTATAATTTTACGAACTTTAAAATATTTCCATTTCCTTTAATATTTTCATCTTAATCGTACCGTTTTAACAAAAAACTAGTGTTTAAAAATTAATCAAACTGAATACGTGTAATCCGTACTGTGTACAATATTATGAGTTGAAAATAAAAATATCTTCTGATTTTTAAATGACAACAGTACGGTATCATACTCTTTAATAGAATGTAGTTTGATAACTACACTAAAATCATACAATATCAATTACTAAATCTTCACAATTCCCTTTTTTATGTTACAACCAAAGTAAAAAAGGCTATCTAAAGAGATTATGGAAATTCCCATTTATAACGAAGCAGACACCCCCACTTAAATTAGCAATGCTATTTAACACCTACTTACAAAGAAAAATGGAAAATGAGTAGAAGAAAGAGGGTGAGACGGTGGTATATTTAAGATACAGATTTATGCCCAGATTTTTTTTCTTTTTTTACATTTTAAATAGGACTCACTTTATTAACCTCATATTTCTGATACAGGCAGTATGCCTCTTTCTCAGCCTCCACCTTTTTTCTCGATCTCTTTCTTTCTCTCTGTCTGTCTGTCTCTCTCTTTCTCTCTCTTATATATATATATATATATATTTATATATATATATTTATATATATATATATATATATATATATATATATATATATATATATGGGTGTATATATATATGTATACATGTATACACATATGCATTTTTGTGTGCGCTCTAATTGTTGGATGCAATGAGTCATAGGAATGTTTAATGCCATACGAATGTTCACCTTTTTATTTAACTGTTCGTAAGATGTTTATATTTCTGTCTACTCTTTTTTTTTAATTTCGCCGATGGATGAATTCTCTACTGCGTTTCAAGAAACTTTTCATGTGTTTCACTCTTTTTCATGTTTCGTCACTTATCTGTGAGTCAGCTTTTTGTCCGTAACGACCAACTCTGAGTCATGCCTTACTTTAGCGCATTCACACTCACCATTGATCCCCTTCGTTTCCGAAAAATTGGCACTCGCTCAAAATGGATTTATCTCCTATAACCCGCATTTATTCACCCGCTTCTTGCTTTAACACATGCGTTCATTGTTTTATAACGGCCATCTCTAATGTTCATCAATCTTTTTTTTTTATTGCGGGGAGAATATATTTTCTGGTAATTTCAAATAAAGCGTTATTTCAGAATTGCTGTTTTGTAGATGTGTCATCGTTTACGCGGAGTGTCATAATTGCATTTGTGTTTTTCTAGAAATATTTTTATAAAAATATTGGATAAAAATTTCCCGCGTAGGTTTTTTCCGTAGGTTATCGTTGCTAGATTAAAAATAGCTGAAAAATATCGTTAAGCTAGAAAATGACAAAGAAAAACTCTGTGTATGAAAATATACATAGACTATGTAACTGCGTTAGATGTTTGTGAAATGTTAATTTGTGGCATGCTTTATATGACAATTTTAATCAGAAATAAACGAGTCACGAGGAAGTTTAAGATAATAATTACAAAAAACCTTCTTAAACCAATAGACATGACTAAAGATGAAATACATGAAAGTGCTTCATTCAAACGCCTCGACTTAACGTTCACAGGTAACATGAGCTGAGACACATACATTGAGAACATTGCCAAGACCTCTAAGAAGAATGTGGGCTCTCTCTACCGTGCTAGAAAGATATTTACGGCTTAATATAGCATGTATCTATAAAAGGCAACCATTCGCCCATGTATGGAGTATTGTTGTTAGATTTGGGCTGGTGCATCTGCTAGTAGCGTCTCGTTCCTGGACAGGGTTAAAAACAGAGTCGCTAATCTGATAGGTCCTGAACATTCATCATAGCTTCCACCTCTGTCACATCAACGAAATGCTGTTTTACAAGTATTCTAATGATGAATGCTCCGACGAACTACAATCCCTTGTAGTTGTTCAACGTAAATATCTTCCACAAACCAGACACAGCAAAATCCCGCCCCTACACTGTAGAGATAACTAGATGTAAGAGAGTCTTCTACTTTTAATAGGTTCTGTTTCAGAATTGCTACACTTTGGCAGTCCCTTCCGGGTTCTTTCTTTACCAACTCTACTGACACGCAGAAGTTCAAGTGTTATGCCCCTGATATGATATCCCACTACATCAAAGTGGTACTGAGCCTTGTTTGGGATGAAAATGAACTTAATAAAAAATTGGGACATTAATTTGCAAATTTAGACGTTAAAATGATAAAGATAGCAATCTCTTTTTTGTTGTTTTTGTTGTTGTTGTTAAGGTATAACTAACAATTCTTTCAATACTTGAGTGACCACAGTTTAAGAAAGATCCAATTTGTGAATTCGTGCTGTGCGTTATTATAACATAAGCGGATACAAGTCACACGACGTTGATTCAAAATAGCAGATGACCATATTTAAATTCAGCTGCAGAAGATGGACTTTCTCTCATCTTACTTTCTATTGTTTATATTAGTTTAATACACCTCTCCTTTCTTTGTTACTATTATCACATGCCAATCGTAAAAAAAAAAACTATAATATTTCTATGATTTTAAGTAAACGTTTTTTTACCTGTGGTGGTTTATGTTCACACTAGTTTAACAAGTTTTTATTCTCAAATGAAATTTTACGCAATCAGACAACTGTTATACATTTGTAAACGAAAATATGTGTCAATCTGTTCAGACGAATTGAATATTAAACTGTATTTGCTATTCAGTCATCTAATGTATGCTCGTTGTATTTTTTACATTTAATTTGGATAAGGAAGAACTCATATTCTCTTATTCTAATAATCTCTAAATCATATCTTAAACAATGGCGGAAGCTATAAATTGATTACAAGTAACAAATAGGCAACATGAAATGTAGGTAGCACATAAATTATATAAATGCATTTTATTTCAGAAATATCAAGGACAATGTAAAATACTATTGAAATCCTTGTCACTGATGCTTAGAAATAGAAAATGCATTTAACAAAAATTTTCATAACATTAACGATATTACTGTTTATTATGAGATGTGCGTGTGTGTTAATAAGTGTTTCTACATGATTATTGTGAGTATTTAGTTAAAATAATAAACAGAAATAATAAAAAGCTATGAGAAGTTCGTTTGAACACGGGATACTCCTGTGATTTGTAGTGGTGGAATAAAGAACACGCTTGCTTTCATTTTAAATGACTGTAATCTAAGAGACAATTGGATAGAAAATATATAAATTACATGAGGTGATTTATTTATGATTTTTTCTTTTTTTTTTTTTTGCTTGGAGTATTATTTGTGTCTTCTTTTTGGGATGTAGAATGATAAGTTTTCTATAATCTATCTCATGCTTAGCCAGATATATTCATATATACACTGGTAAAAATAACTACCTATTTAGGGCGATTCCAGAGTAGTGAACAGTAATACCATTTTGGAACGGAAATTGTCTTAACCTAAAAATATTATAGTTATTTAGAATTACTCAAAAAGAGGTGCACACGAAAACAGGGACGAAATCTTGTAGTAACCTCAAGGCTGTAAAATCTAAGAGGGGTTACGTCATTTAATAACGTTATAGGAACGTATGCGTATTGGTGTGCATTCGTGAAAATTCTAGACACCCACTTAAAATAAGTTATTACTGTGAGACAATAATTGTCCGGCCCTGATTTTTTTGACAGATTAAGGTAATTAGAATAAAAACGCAGTTTATAAAAGCGGTATTTTTTTATTTTTTTTTTTTTTTACAAAGGCATCACCACATTATCAAGGCCCAGAGGCCACTCAAGGATAAGGGTTAAAGAGTGTACAGTAGAAATTGGTCAATATAGTAATCATTAGTAATGAAAATTTGGTAAATTTAATAACTTATATGGAACGGCTCATCAAGAACTTATTTACTTTAGACTTGAACACAACCATATTGTAGTCAGCCGGAAAGCAGGAAAACGGAAGACAATTCCACAGGCGTGCAGTTCTAAGAAAGAAGCTTTGTTCATGGAATCTACGTTTAGGTTTAGCCACAGATAAAGAGTGGGGGAAATTATTGATAGTGTTTACAGCTAGACGAGTGTTTCTTGTGAAAGTTTGGCGAGGGGGGACCAAAGATTGAAGCTCAGTTGAACACTTTCCATGAAAATAACGATACATCAGAGACAAACTCGCAACATCTCTTCTGTGAGATAGAGGTTGCAAGGAGGAGAAAAGGACATCTCCTACGAGGCTACGAAGTCTATTTTGAACTCTATCAAGACAGGACAAGTCCTTTCTAGCAGCTCCTGCCCAGATGTGGCAACAGTATTCCATCCTTGGACGTACCTGGCTCTTATATAGGTAGAGAATAGCATCAGCAGTGAGATATCTACTGGATCGATAGAAAGATCCCACCATTTTTCCAGCGGCCTTGGCAACAGATTTGATATACGTGTTCCATTTAAGATCAGGAGTAATGGTCAAGCCCAGAAGCTTGTCAAAACTTGAGGCCTCCTGAAGACGAGAGCCATTCATTTCAATTGATGACAAATGTGGATTAGAGTGTTGATGATGTAAAGAGAGAAGCTTGGTTTTAGATGCATTAAAAGTAACCAGCCACTCCTTTCCCCATTGTACTACGTGCTCAAGATCAGAGGAGAGAGAATTGGAGAGAACTTGCTCGTTTACTGTCTTAGATGTGGTACCATAAATGGTAGTGTCGTCAGCATAAATGTCTACAAATGATGTAAGGATATGATTTGGAAGATCATTAATGTAGATCAGGAAAAGAGTTGGGCCCAGGATGGATCCCTGAGGGACACCGGCATTAATACTGTGAGCTTCTGATTTTTGCCCCTCAACTACTACTCTTATGAACCTATCAGAAAGAAATGATTTAATAATTGAGAAGACTTTTCCAGCTATACCATAGCTAGCGATCTTATGAAGTAAACCTTTATGCCATACCCTATCAAAGGCTTTAGATATGTCAAGAGCAATTGCTCTAGAAAGATTGCCACCGTCGAGAGATTTGCTAATCCTATGCGATATAACTGTAATGACATCTGCTGTAGATCTAGCAGAACGGAAACCATATTGAGTGTCACTAAGAAGGTTATTTTTGTTGAGATGTTTGATTACTTCTGTATTTAACACATATTCTAGCAACTTACTCATGACGCACAGGAGACTTATTGGCCTGTACTGAGAGGGGGATGAGCGATCACCTGAATTCTTAAATACAGGGCATACTGATGAGGTTTTCCAGGGAGATGGGAAACTATTCTCCTTAAGACAACGTTTAAACAGTTTTATAAGTATGGGCGCTAATTCAGGTTGAAGTTTTTTGAGTACTATAATTGGAATACCATCAGGGCCAGTTGCTTTACTCGAATCAAGGTTTTTGATTAGCTTCGCAACATCACGTACAGATATACGTATATCACATAGCGTGTTTTCTGATACAGGAGGAAATATTGGGGGTTGGCGGTCTTGGTCGCAAAGGGTAGAATTTGCTGCAAAGTTCTTGACAAAGAGTTTGGCTTTGTCTGATGCTGACGAGATTACCTCAGGTCCATTGATAATATTAATAATACATATTATGTAGATTTTAACGGAGTTTTACTGGTTATTTTATTGTTGTTTATCTCGTCAGCTAACGATGCAGAAAGTATTGGTAAGTATGTTTTAGTAAAAAAACACCTCAGCGGAATGTTTATCGATAATTCAGTAATGGATTTAGTATCAACATAATACTGGTCAGATAATTAGGCGGTGCATGACTCCTATGTCTCTATGGAAATCTGTGAGACAGATGACCCAGAAACATGTTTGTTATATATGGTCCCAGCACAGTGAAACCCTGTGCCAAATAATGGTGGTCAGCAACCAGGTTTATCAATCAATGACAGTCAGATGATAATTGCGAACTCTGGGCTAATGGATATAAGTATTGGAATATGTGTGATAAAGTAAATAAGTAGCGAAAAGGGAAACGTTTATTTAGAAAATATGTTGCAAATTATGTTTTAATATCCGGGCGTGACTCTTGAAAAAAGAAATAAGTAAATTCTAAGGGAGATAATCAATGTGCTATAATCGAAAGTTGGTGTAACGCCTCTTACTTTTCCCAAAAATGAAGGTAAAACCAAAATAAATGATCAAATAGACTTCATAATTAATAACTTTATTATATTTATAAAAAACTGCATATTTTTTAAAGGTAGGTTGAATTGTCTTAATTATCATTTTTAAAAGTCTTCTTAAGAGAAAGAAAAACGCATTAGTAGTGTAGTTTTACGGAAGAAATTTACATTCTAGTGAAATCTTATGAAAATAAAATGTTTTTTTTCCCTGTTTGAATTGTGTTAAGCAATTTTGTATTAATCGAATCCCGCTTATCATGTGGCGAAAACCAGGATGCTTGGCACGTTGTTGATAAATTTCTATTAGTAGTAATCGGAGGAGCTGCTCAATTACTCGTTTTTCGATGGCAAAGAAAACTTTGACGGATTCATTCTTAGTATAAGTGACGATTTAAAGATTTACGTTATGTTTGATACTAGTAGTTACACAAATGATAAACACCTGTTAGCATGAAAGGAAAAGTATGACTCCTTTTGCTAAATGTAGAAAATGTCCAGGTTACGGTTAATTATACATTTCGTTGATTACTTTTTATAGAAGTAGCGATGGAAAATAATTACAAAGCTTTTGTCTAAATGAGAAATGCTTACACTTTTCTAGATAATTATTGACAAATGTTATTTATTGTAATCTCCCTTTCACTAGTGAAGCTATGAGAAATGTCTACTTCTGGTATATGAAAAAAGTTACACTGACGAGGAGTTTAACCAAACATAATTATTTGTTATATATATATATATATATATATATATATATATATATATATATATATATATATATATATACAGATATATACATATAACTACTTCATTTACTCTTTTATTTAAGCCATTTTCCCTTTTTTCGTTATGAATGTAATATGCGTGCATGAATTATTTTCGATTCATGTAATGCCAGTAAAGTTTACCGGACATGAGAAGTGCCATTACAAAGAGATAGACCATGAAAAAATATGCCATGTTTATATTCAAGAGTATGTATCATTACCTTCCTTTATCTGAGCTCCTATCATCTTGTCCGCCTTCTTCCTCATTTATCCCCTTAATCCTCCCAATTATCTCCTCCTCTCAGTTCATCTATATATACAAAAGCGAAAATGTGTGTATGTATGTATGTGTGCATGTTTGTGTGTCTGCTAAAACCTTTCGACAGACACGATTTTCAAACTTCGCCTCAGGGCTTCCGGTTCGGTCGATCTCCCCCCGTCTTCATTTTTATTTAACACCACTCACACCTACAAACACCCGGGCAACGCCGGGTACACCCGCTAGTATAGAATAAAGCAAAAATATCTAATATAACGCTACAAACAGAATATGCATACAAGTGGCGTCCTAGATACAAATGAAATCCCACTTTCTAAGTTTACGACAACCTCTTTCTCCTTTGGAGAAATAATAGGTCAGAATACAATAATGACATTTGTTTTACAATTTTAATTAATACGACTAAACATGATTGAAGCAAAAGAAATTAGACAACACCTGAGCGATATAATATGTGATATTATGATTATGTTGTTTAAATTATCGATATTGTTCTGCACTATCGACGTTTAAGAACACAATTATTTCTTGGTGTTAGTTTTATTGTATTTTTATCTAGGCGTACAGAGACATCTATGGAAAAATAAGTTTCCGTTTCATTAAAAATTAATGTATTTTTTTTTTGTAAATGATGTTATAAATAATAAAGTTGAGGATGTGGCTCATGAGACCCCCCTAACTGTGCTTACCAGAAACTGTTATCCAGCAAGCTGTCTTGTAATTTTTAATGATCAAACATGATTAATGTTTGTTGCTATACAAATGCCACGGCAATGCTCTATAAATATTTGTGAATGATAACTCGTTGTGGGTTCCAAATTCTACCTCATTCAAAATCCCTCAGGTTATCCTTTTTATGTGATAGCTATATCCTGTTAATTGTTTATAAGTGCCAATTGTTATGTGTGTAAACATGGCAACCCATCAATTATTCACATATTTTTATTATGCTCCAAACAACGTTGTCCTTTTATATGTTTTTAAAATGCTAGTGCATGGGTTCGGTGTGTTTATATCAAATTAATTTCGACCTGAAGAACAAACAAAAAAAAAAATGAACATCAGTGGATGTTCCAGGAAAAATAAATGGGAGTTGCGTCGGTGAATATTAATAAGGACAAAAGGGGGAAAAATAAGTAAGTAAAAAAATTGCAAAATATAGTAGGAGTAATACCAAAGAATGAAAAATGTAAAATAATAAGAACTCAAAGACGAAAAGATAAATATTAATAATAACTGTCGGGATTAGCTTACCGGAGAGTAGGAGGGAGAAAAGACGTTTGAAGTCTTGCAACGAAATGTCGACGTCGCTTGCAAGCAGTCTTTCCTTGTAAAAGTAACAAATGAATAACGATGGTCGAAGTGTACTTTGTCTAAAAGACAACAACCACTACGACAACAACTGTAGAGCGGCCACCCCTTCATCTACTCCAACTCTCAATCAACGAGATTTACGCGTGACTGGAATGTCTATTTAACTTGTAAGGAATAGGCACTCAGTTTCTTTGGTTAACGGACCACCGGCCGTGTTGGTCACAGCTACCCTCGGCAGGTCAACCAATTTAAAAATTCTCACATACCACATTAAAGATATTAATTGTAAGTAAAATATTGATTTGATGATGGTGTAGAAAAAGGCGAAACCAGAGGAAACGAGAAAAACACACACAAAAATTGTAAAAAGCTTTAAGTAGACGAGGAAAATCGACAAATTTTGACAAACAGAAACCGAAGGGGCCGTTGTGATAGTAATAATATTAATATTAGTAATAGTAGTAGTAGCTGCTCCGTCGTCGTCGTCGTCATCGTCGTGATAGTAGTAGTAGTAGTAGTAGTAGTAGTAAAATAAGACGAATTAACAGAGGTAATAGAACAATAATGAAGTGTAAGGAAAGGAGTAATAGTAAAAATAATGTAGACGAATGAGAAAGAGTAAAATAAATAATAAAAAGTCAGAAAATTAAAGAGAATAAAGAGGAAGACGGAAAGTTAATAACAGCAATACCTCAGGAAGAATAAACAGACGCTAAATGTTATGATCTTCCTGATGATAGACATGAAAAAAAAGAAAATATATAACAGATACTGAATTAAGAAAAAAAAAGACGTAAAATTATGAATATAGTATCATCTAGAGTAGTGAAAATTCATGTGATGAAAGATTCGTGCCAATAGACAAAATAACGGAACGCTTTCTAATAAAGAAAGGATTTTGTAAAAATGTGTAAGCAGATATGATGAAAAGAACGCACAGATAATGCAGACGTTTGTTTCAGATCTGTTAACGCGATACTCACGTTTGCCCTCGGGACAAATTCAACCGACGCTTTTAGAACGAGAGCTAGAATTCGTTTTATTATATTAAGATTGACAAAATGAAAACCTAAACATAAACATAATTAGCAAAAGAAAAACGGATGTTTAAAATGTATCGATACATATGCATGACGTCAAATATTAAACAAAAAACAGATCCTGCGTGATATCTAAGAGGTATTTGTTGACTTATCCGGAAAAAAGAGCAATATTATAACACGTCAATAAGTTTTGAACTGGTAACTTCTGTTTCAACATATATTCCTAGCATTTTTTTTAAACTCACGGTCACTCCTAAAAAGGCATATCATGGACGTAATAGTTACTATTTACGACTATGTTTACGAAAGATTAACACGATTACATTACAATTAAACTGCTGCATATCAGTAGAGTCAAGGAATCGGGTAGCAGGAAGGGCATTTCAAAGTCTAGTTGGTCGGGAGAAGAAACAATTAAACTAGGAAGCTTTTTCGCATTTAGGGATCTCAGCAGTAAAGGGGTGGGATTTTGTTGCTAAGCGAGTTTATCTGACATATGTATATCGATGAGGTACAATTGCAACAAGTAAATCAGAGCCTATTCTATTAAACAAACTTGTTAAACAGATCACAGAGTCGATATGACGGCGATGTGACAGGGGTTAGAGCATTTTAGAAAAAGTGGGGCCCAGTAGATTGAATACCATGTTTATACTGTATCCAACAGGGAGAGTATAGTGGTAGGGGCATCAGCCCAGATGGGCAACACTACTTTATGCATTACTTAATTGTGGCTTTGTAGATGTACAAGGAAAACTCAGGCAAAAGTAGTTCTCTAGCACAATAAAGTATGTCGCGGTCTAATTACACTTGTGAAATAATGGTTACATTTCATAGGTATATGAAAAAAAAATGTCCCCGAGTCTCCAAATTAAAATAAAATCCTCTCTTTCAGTTAAACTCACATTAACATTTTGACAATATTTCAATTTTAATGAAACTTTCAGTACATATTTCTGAGTACGAATAGATTATAATTAATCTATTACTTCAAAATCTCAGAGAAAACTCATTAGTTGATGTGAAAAACAAACATCCTTATAAAACTTATACATTATAGTATTAACACGCGTGATTATTAAAAAATATTTCAATAAAAATAATACGCATTAAATGGAAACAATTGATAACCCCTTTTAATATTGTTTTCATTTCATTACGAAAAGTGTCCATAACTGTCATATTAATAAAAATGATTAATCTGGAAAAGAAAATAATGCATCATATTAAACAAAAATGATAGTTTAAGGATTTTTTTTTTATATATCTTTCCAAAAAAATATGCAATTGTATGCATATTATATGATTTTGGATTAATATTTTGCTTGAAATATTACAAAATGGATTTTTAATAATTTCTCTCTTTTTCGTAATAAGTATTTGTAAACACAATATATGGACACACGATTAGGGACGTATTAGATTATGCAAAACGTATTAAATAACTTTCGTTTTTATTGAACCATTTACTTAGAACTATGGTGTTTTGAAACCATTGAAAACTGATGCGCTTTAAATTAATTCATTGTAAACTAACAATAATGATTCAATATACCTGTTGTACCTATTTACAATGCTTCCTCACGTGACAGAGTTAGACATCCGGGTCGTTTTTGTTAATGTGGAGAAAAGGTACAAAAATAAAAAAAAAATGTCTCAGTCGTGAAGGACTACTCCTCCACCGAAAGAGAGCAAGAAATGAAAGTGCAGCATCTGAAGAACAGCTACTACACTTTGATCCTGTCCAAAAGGCCAAGTGTTCGTTGTTGTAGCTATTTATACCTGTTGTAGTTCCGATTTCAGAAAATCATAATTACGTATGGACTATTATATAGAATATAGTGAAAGGCATTAAGTTGAATTATTGACTCTGAAGGCCGCATGTGGTTTGACATATGTCGATTCTACTAATCATCAGATCTTTCATATCTTTACGTTGCGCTTGCAAAACTTTTGTAGCTTGATAAAATTGCACGTATCTTCGCGGTATGCGTAAGCATGTGAGAATCCATATTTCAAAAGAAAAGTCTAAAAATCCGTTCGTTCAGTCTCATGAGACAATTTATACTCCTGTAAATGTTAGTTGCCTTTGTAATTTTGAGGCAACTGTTGCGCAGTCCGTAACGACATCGCTTCTCAATCGGAACTGCTTGAGCCCAGTGGCAAGGAGAATTGCTTGACGAGTGGAAACAATGCAAAGATAAGTGGGGAGCATAAAGATACCTTGGATTCCCAAATAAAAAACCCATGTGGACAAGGTGCAACTTTACTTAATGTCGGTGATATAACGGGAAGCGGTGTACACGTAAATTATGCCGTATAAAAGAAAAGTAAAATACCGTATAAATAAGTTATTGCAAGTTAATGTTAAGCAGGATTTGCTTATTTTATTTGCATCTTTTTATCTGAAAAACTAAAATAGTGTATGCAAAAAAAAGATAAATAAATAAAAAATAAACAATAACAAAGATTATATTATGAATAATACAAGGGGATATTTTTAGTAATATTTTATTTTAAAAGATCGCTCGCAGGATCGCCTTTGCTATGTATATTATATGAGTGTTCCCCTAAATTAGACTGTGTTGTTCCCGTTGTAGCTTAAGCATTACAGTCTTCTTATAGTAGCCACTGCATCTTTTATCGCCGTTGTAATAAAGGTAGCAGTCAAATGATTGTCCCTAACTGTATGTCTACTATATATATTTTATGGTGTTATGGCTCGAAAACGGAAGATTATTTAATATCGTGAATCTTAGTAAATGAATCTTATGTCAACGGTAAAATGTTTAATAAAAAGAAGTAAGGACTGTTCAGATAAATTATAGACAACAATGTTGAATGAGAGCGAAATTATGGAGAAAAAAAACGTTGAATGCAAACTAAACAAATACATCGTGAGACATATACATAGTTTAATAAAAGGGACGAAAACCCAACATTCTCTACGCAACTTCTTTTATGAAACACCGATATCGATGCTTCCATTCATTCCCAAAAGACAATGGAGACCCCCTGTAATGGTAGCTGCACGTGGAATTGTAAGACAAGGGTTGTGCAAGCCCCAACTTCACCTCTCTTGAATCGACACTAATTGAACCCAATGGCAAGGACAAGTGTTAAACGACTGAAAACAATGCAGAGATAAGCGGGGAGCACATTGATCATCTAGACTTCCCAAATGATAGCCCATTTAAGCAACGTTGTTATGCCGTATATATTTCTGAAATAATGATTTAGATTTTTATGGCTAAGATTTTACTGAGGTTTAGCGATACTATTAGAATAATAAAAATAAACGGATCAAAATGCAATCAAAATATCTCTTGTGTTGCCCAGTAAAGTCCTCTGTTAATTGCTTATTATTATTATTATTATTATTATTATTATTATTATTATTATTATTATTATTCGTTTTTTTTAATTTATTTATCGAATTCCAAATTAAATTTATTTACTTTTATATTTGTGTTATGCGGCAACTTATTCTAACAATAGATTACAAAATGGCAAGGAAAAGATTTCTTTTAAAATGCATCTTCTAGAGCACTCAGATAATAATAATAATAATAATAATAATAATAATAATAATAATAATAATAATAATAACAACAACAACAATAATAATAATAATAATAATAATAATAATAAAGAAGACAATGTAACGAATAAGCGTTATAGGGAATGAAGAACACCGAAGCTGCATATCTACGAGTTCTACACCCCCATCATGCATCCCCCATAGTTTCACCACCGCTCCTCACCAAAGAGCTGAGAAGGGTCAAGAATGACTGAAAGACCGAGAAGAGAGTGCCAGCCAGACCTCGTTTGGACAAGCGCAAAGCGTACTGGGACGTTGGGGAGGCTAAGTGCCACTCAAATTCCAGTATAAACCAATGGCCACTGTCGGTGAGAAATCAATGGTTGGAGGATGTTGCGATGATTCATATTCATTAGCAAATGCTATCGAAGGAGGTGGAGAGAATTGGACGTCTGGGGAGACTTCTTGTCACTCAGTCTCCAGAGAACACAACTGGTTTCAAATCAGATCGTTTGTCGACTTGTGTGAAAGCTCCATGTGTGCCACTACTACTACTACTACTACTACTACTACTACTACTACTACTACTAATAATAATAATAATAATATTAATAACAATAATAATAATAATAATAATAATAATAATAATAATTATTATTATTATTATTATTATTATTATTATTATTATTATTATTATTATTAACAACACTACCAGAATCTTCAGACAGGATATCCAAATGGAGTTTGGTATGGAAAAGTGCGCATTATTAGTTATAAGAAAAGGAAAAATGGAGACAACAGAAGGCGTGAAAGTACCCAACAAAACGGAGAGTAGGGCGCTAGAGAAAAAAAAGACGCATATAAATACTTTGGAGTTCTAGAAGTAGACACCATCAAAGCAACAGAAATGAAAGAAAGAATCATAACAGAATATTTCAAGAAACCAAGAAAAATTCTAGAAACAATATCGTAGAGACGAAACCTAGTAAAAGCTATAAATGCATGGACAGTATAACTAGTAAGGTACCCAAGACCGTTCATAAGGTTGGCGAAAGGATAACTAAAACAACTCAATCAGAAAATCAAAAAACTCATAGCCATGTACAATGTACGAACCAAAGGACGATGTTTACCGACTCTTCTTGAAAAGGAAGAAGGCGGAAGTGGACAAATTTCTATAGAAGACTGTGGCCGTGGCACAAAAAAGAATTAGAAAAATTCATAACGCAAAACTCGGAAAGAATAATCATGGCAGCGAGCGACTTAAAAAATCGACAAAACAGAAAACATAGAGAAAACGCATAGGACGAGAAAAAATGGGAAGAAAAATAAATCCATGGAAGATCCATAAGAATGACGAATGATGAAAATTACGAAAACACTTGGACATGGATGAGAAAAGGGCACATAAGTCGAGAAACTAAATCTCTATTTATCGCAACACAAGATAACTCAATAAAAACAAACCACATCAAAGCAAAGATTGACAATATACAACGGATGCAGACTCTGTGGACACAGAGACGAAACGATAAACCATATAGTAAGTTAATGCAGCAAACTGTCCCGAATCGAATACAAGAACAGACGCTACCAAGTCGGAAGGACAGTATACTGGGAATTATGCAAACAACTGCATCTCAAACGCACAGACAAATGGGATAAACATAAGCTGACAACAATGCTTGAAAAGGAAAGTCACAAAATCGTATGGAACATGGACGTACAAACTGATAAAACAAGCAAGAAGACTGGATGTAATAATAATTAACAAGAAAGAAAATTCCTTTCAAATTGAAGACTTTGCTGTTTCAGTTGGCCACAGGGTGAATATCAAATAAAAGAAGAAACGGAGTGAATATACAGAGCTAGTCAGTGAGCTGAAAGGGATATCGAAGATGAAAAAAATTAAAATAATACCTAAAATATTAGGAGTATAAGGAACACGCCCGAAACACGTTGAAAAAAGAATGTGAGGAATTGGAATCAAAAGGATGACTGGGAGAAATACAACGAACAACAATAATGAATACAGATGAAATATGAAGAAAACTTCTTGAATGTGGAGACTAGCAGACAGAAACAACGAGCGCGAGTCAGAAAAAACTGGTGCAGAGGCTAACTTATGAAGCGCTACATGGAACCAAGAACATTGAAACCACATATCTATGTTCTAATCCCCCATTACCACATCACTCCCTCCCAATGAGACGAAACAGCCACGTAGAGTAAAAGGGGAAGGAAAGATCGAGGAGAGAGCCCTGACTAGACTTCCGCTGGATAATTGCGATGAGAAATGGGACCTTCGGGATGCTTATTGCCACTCAAATTCCAGTGATGACAATAACCGTTGCCAACGAGAAATCAATTCCAAGTAGTTGTTGCGATAATGCAAATTTATTTGAAATGTTATCAAAATAGGCGGAGGGCACTGGAAATCTGGGGAAACGTGTTGCCACTCAGCTTCCAGGGAAAACGACAGGCTGTTTTGATGACCTATATAAAAACTCCTTGTGATCTTATAGTAATAATATTACGTTATGTTAAAATGTACAAATAATGCTATAATAGCTGCAATAAGAAATTAAACTATCTGGAAAAAATACAGCTAAGGAGTTCAGGGATGGAAACAAACGATTCGTGAGTTTATAATTTCTATAAGGCAACATCAGGACATGTAAAATAATGGATTATTATTTATGTTTTACTCCATTTTTGTTTAAACATACTCATGAAGATAAATAAGACACTTTCTTACAAGACGTAATAACAACCGATGGGAAATCTATTTTTATAGTTTTCCTTGTTCCTCTCATTTTAGACCCAGTCACATTCATGTCCAGGTTTTAGATTGGACGCAGTACTAATAAGGATTGTTTCATTTCTTTATATAGAAATCTTTATATAGAAATTTATACATTTGAAAATCGATTTTTAAACATGAACTACCACTGCTAAAAAAACCCTTGCTGAAATGAAAATATAACCCTTTTAAGAAGAGTACCTCTCTCTCTATATATATATATGTCTTTTTCTTTCTCACTCTCTTTCTCTTTATATATATATATATATATATATATATATATATATATATGTGTGTGTGTGTGTGTGTGTGTGTTGTGGGTTATTGTATATTTGTTATTGTTTGTATATAGGAGGGTTTATATATATATATATATATATATATATATATATTCTAGTTTTATCACGAGCAGTAATGAGATTTTTATTTTAGAATATACATTCATTTACTGGTGCAAATGTTTATATTTACTTGATCTCATTAATTCACAAAAAGTGGCATGCGAAATATACAAATACGGATAAAAAAAAATAAGCGAAAAGAATTTGAAAACAGGTGTCTCCATTTTTTGTTGCAGTAATTCCGCTTACAAGAAAACGCTAACAATAATGTTGTATATATATATATATATATATATATATATATATATATATATATATATATATATATATATATATATGTGTGTGTGTGTTTGTGTGTGTGTGTGTGTGTAACTAAATAAATATATTTTTTTGCTCTGCAATAGTATTGACCACTCTTTTAAGGTTTTTACTAATTACCAGTTTACTATATATATATATATATATATATATATATATATATATATATATATATATATATATATATATATATATATACGTTTCTACAGCTGAGAATTGAAGCATTCAGTAATGGACCCAAACGATCAGTCTTCATAATCATACAGTTCTGATCCATTCGAATGATATTTAAAAAGAATAAATACTAAAGTGAACCATTTCGTTTATACACACACGCACACACGAACTCACACACTCATATATATATATATATATATATATATATATATATATATATATGCATATATATATGCATATATATATATATTTATATATATATATATGTATACTAGCAGAAGTACCCGTCGTAAACTGGGTTAAAAAAAGTCTACAGAAAATGGACTCTGATTGATGAAAGTATGATTTTTTTTACACAGTGATCACCACTTATCAAGGCCCGGAAGCCACTCAGGGATAAGGGTTATTGCACGTATATTACGTTAGTGTGGAGATTTGATGAAGTGTTTATTTAAGGGGGCGGTTCCTTAGGAATTTGTTAACGGTGAACTTGAAGACATCCAAGTTGTAGTCAGGTTGGAAGCAGGTAGACGGAACAGAGTTCCACAGGCGTGCAGTTATAAGAAATAAGCTTCGTTAATGGAATCCACATTTTGATTTAGGCACAGATAAAGAGTGGGGGAAATTTTTCACAGTGGATTCAGCTAGACGGGTGTTTTTCGTGAAAGATTAGTGAGGCGGGACCAGAGATTGGAGTTCAGACGAGCACCTGTCATGGAAATAACGATAAAAAAGATAGGCTCGCAACGTCTCTTCTATGGGAGAGGTTGCAGGGTAGAGAAAAGGGCACCCCCCACTAAGCCACGAAGTCTATTTTGTACTCTGTCAAGGCAGGATAGGCTGTTTTTAGCAGCTCATGCCCAGATATGGCAACAGTATCCAATCCTTGGACGTACTTGGCTTTTATATAGATAGAGAATTGCATCAGTAGTGAGCTATCTTCTGGAGCGGTAGAAGGATCCCACCATCTTTCCAGCGACCTTGACAACAGACTTGATGTACGTGTTCCATTTTAGATCAGGAGTAAAGGTCAAACCCAGAAGCTTGTCAAAACACGGGGCCTCACCCAAACGACAGCCATCCATCACAATTAACGCCAGATGGGGATCAGAGCGTTGATGATGTAAGGATAGGAGTCTTGCCTTGTATGCATTAAAGGTAACCAGCCACATCTTCCCCCACTGAACCACGCGTTCGAGATCAGAGGAGAGAGAATCCGAGAGAACTTTGTCATTTACAGCTTTTGATGTGTTGCCGTAGATGGTTTTGTCATCAGCATAGATGCCAACGAATGATTTAAGTATGTGTTTAGGGAGGTCATTGATGTAGATCTGGAAGAGTGTTGCGCCCAGGATTGACCCTTGAGGGACTCCAGCATTTATATGGCAGGCCTCCGATTTTTGTCCATCAACCACTACTCTTATGAGCTTATCGGAGAGAAATGAGTTAATGATTGAGAAAACATTTCCAGTTATACCGTAGCTGGAAATCCTGTGAAGTAGACCCTTATTCCATACCTTGTCGAAGGCCTTCGATATGTCAAGATAAATAGCCCTAGAAAGGAGCGTTTGTCAAGAGATTCACTAATCCTGTGGGATATAACCGTCAGCACATCTGCGGTAGATCTTGAAGAGCGGAAACCATATTGTGTGTCACTAAGAAGGTTGTTCCTGCTGAAGTGGTTGACTATTTCTCTATGTAATATGGATTCCAGCAACTTACTCATAACATACAGGAGACTTATTGGTCTGCACTGAGAGGGAGATGACTTATCACCTGAATTCTTAAATACATGCCAAACTGATGAGGTCTTCCAGGGAGTTGGAAAACACTTCTCCTTAAGGTAGCGCTTAAATAGTTTCGTAAGTATGGGAGCAAGTTCTGGTTGAAGCTTTTTTAACACTATAATTGGGATGCCATCAGGGCCATTTGCTTTAATCTAGATTCTTGATTAGCTTGGTAAACTCATGCACGGATATTTGTATGTTACCTAGCTTGTTCTGTGTTATAGGAGGAATTATGGGAGTTGATGGCCTTCGTCGCATAGAGTAGAATTAGCTGCAAAGTTCTTTGCAAATAGTTTGGCCTTGTCTGACGAGATTACCTCTGGTGATGATAGGTTATGAAAAGGAGGACGTTGTAAAGAGATAGGTTTTCATACGCAAAAGTTTACCCTAATCAAAATATGATGAAAGTAAAGATGATTTTCGCGAAAATATATTTTTATACCACTTTTGTTCCATCCGTAGCCAAGAGTGACAAACAAAATGATGTTTCCTTACAAAGAGAAAAGGTTATATATATATATATATATATATATATATATATATATATATATATATATATTAATATACAAGAAATAAATGTCACCATAGTCAATAAATGTACATTTATAGTAGAAAAGTTCATTGCTTTGTATTTTTAATTAGTTTGTAATTTTTTTTTTAAGTCACGAACCGGTTTTAAAAAAAAATCAAAATGCCAGCGACTTTTAAATGGAGAGCCCCGTTTTCAATTTGAAAAAGGGGCACCTGAGCATTCTGTGTTAACAATTTAAGAGAGTTCCGTCAACGTAAGGAATATTTATAAACATATTTTAATGTTTCTGTTATTTTGTGATTGAGAAATATTCGAGTATCGCATGTGTAGTTTATAGAAAAATTCATATAAGTAGTTATCCCCTCAAATTTCGTTTTAATTTCGGTTCGCTGAAATTATTTCAAGTAAAGAGCATTAAAAACTATTTCGAAACAAGAAAAAAACATGAACTGAACTTTTATTGACTATGGTAACATTTATTTCTTGTATATTTATTTTTTCGGGTAGTCGTCTTTGGCTTTTCTGCTAAACACTCTTACTAAATAATATGAACGAAATATCGAAAAACAAAGACACAAAAACGGTCTAGAAAAAAATGAAGCTTTACTTACTTTAGTAAAATAATCCGAAACAGCAAAATGTGATATTAAAAAAGTAAACACATAATTACTTTAGTTTTTTTTTAAGCAAAGAATCGCTATAAAAATTTTCAAGCAGAACAGCTTCCTTTCAGTTTTACAGTATTGAACGGTGTAGTATTCCGTCGTCGAATTCAGGGTTGTACAATTCTAATGTAAAGAACACGCAGAAACGATTGTAATCAACTGAATTCCTTTTAGTAAACTGACAAAAAAAGCTTAAACAGATGTATAAATAAAAATAAAAAAAGGTTATATAAATGTTTTTAAAAAGACCCGTAATCACGTGAGCGGGATTTTTCCTTCTTTTGACACGATAACAAGTTACGTTCTTATTTATTTTATTATTTATCTATTTATCTTTTTTCTAAAGAGTGCCACGTGCAAGTGGAGAAGGGAAAAACAGACTTATGCAAAATTTTTGTCGAGAAATGTCTAAAGTTCCGACTTTTTTTGCTTTTACTTTAATAAGAAGGTGAATTTATGAGGTTAATTTATTCGACACAATATGATTCAACTAAAAAAAAAATAAATAAAAGCTAACGTGAATTAAGATTAAAGTTAATGGGTTATTGTGGATCCCCACCCCTTTTAAAAAACCTTGTTAAACTTTGTGACATATTTACATTCTATGGAGGTTAGGCGCGGACAAACACGCAATAATTTTATTTTAACATATTTCTTCAAACTGAAACATTATTATCAAAGTATACTTACGCAAATAGTTATGAAAAGTCTTTGTTAAAGTTTGTGCCATATTTCACTGGGATACAGGCTTGAACACATCCCCCACAATTTTATTATACCGTGCCTATTTAAGTTGAAACATACTTATCAAACTATTCTAATGTACATCTATATCAAAAAACTTTGTAAACGTTTTTTTTTTTTCATTTTTTATTTCCATATTTATGGTGCAAGGCGCGAAAGCAGACCTCACAATTTTTGTAAACCACCGTTCTGCCAGATCAAACATACCTCTTCCTGATCCTCGATACATCTTCTATCATAATATGTAATCAGTTTTTTTTTTAAATAGTCAAACATATAGGAGTGTCTTCATGACCAGACCCACACACAACCGTTCAGCTTTATATTATATATATATATATATAATACGTATATATATGTGTGTACCCCCATATATATATATATATATATATATATATATATATATATATATATATATATATATATCATATCTTATTCAGGAACCCGATTTTATCGGTGAGAAAAATAATGACGAGGCCTGTTTGAGTTCGTAATTATGTATATCTGTAAGTATATGTTAATTTTATTTATTTTATTCATTTATTATTTATTTAGGTTTCGAATATTGTTAAATTCGTTGTATACATTAGTACGTGTATTAAATATTTTTATTTAAATATCAGGTTACATTAGAGACATTACTAAAAACAATGTAATCTAATATTTAAAGACAATAACATACAAAAAAATCATAAAATTCCATTCGGCCCCCACCGAGACAATAACAGGTCCGACCCAATTCAATATAAGTCTTTCGGCTTGGCTGATCTATTGTTTATTCAAGTTGGGATTCTCCTACGATCCTATAGCCTGAACTCGAGGTAGGACTCAACTAGTTCACAATTAATGTCGGCTCTTTCGTCAGTAGCTCCTGTTCCATTCTCAGTTCTGCACTTGTTGAACTTCATCGCACACTTCGACGATATCTTCTCTTAACCTGCTATAAGAAAAACCATGCACACTCATGCATTTTTGTTAACACATCGATCCTACAGATTGCTATAAATCACTTGTACTATATTGGGAGGTGAAAACAGGAAATCTCTAGTTACAATTATTCACGGTCCGGCGCATAAAACCAACCGTATGTTTTTTTTTTACAGGGTCGAGTTTGAAATGAATTTCGCTATTTAGAGCACAATTGCACTATGCTTACACAATGTATCCTGCGGACTGAGGCACGGCCAGACTGATTTGATTTCAATTACGCACAAATGTACTGTATGTATCTGTCAGTGTTCTTAGATAGCTGTTGTAACAGAATGACACAGATAATTAATCGAATAACTCTTATTCAAGACGGAATAGTCCCATTTTTACCAACACTGAAACATTCTAACATCATCAGTTCATTTTAGACGTTTCAACACCGCACAATCAGAAAGGGTCGGCTTATAAAACTTATAGTAACGTTGTTCACAGGATCGCGTTCGAAATAAACACTTCTATTTAGAGCAGAATTGAACCATAATTACACAAGCTACACGTTCTCGGACTCCAAAGCTCTTGATACATCAACACTTTCGGCACATATCTGCAAGAACATGTGTTACCTACTCTACACCATAACACTTAATTTCGGGGGATAGAGCGAAACTCCGGGTATAATATCGCACAGTTTTGTTCGTACGGAAAGACACACTTACATCTTCTTAAGTCAGAGGTGAGTAATCCTTTCGATTGCAATGGCTCAGAATATAAAACAAAAGTTAATCTTTCTTCCATCAGCTTCGCATAATCTGATACTTGTCAGCCATACTGTTATGCCAAGTGTGTCGGTGATACGCTCTATCCGTTCGATATGGAACCACTATTTCAACATATTAGTACATCCGTTATTGATCCTGTTACTTAAGAGTGAACCACTTTTAATCATGGTCTTCGTTTTCACTTCAATACTCCTCAACATAACCCTCGCCTCTTCTATTATAAATAGCGTGAAATATTCTCATGGATTTAAATAAACTATTCCATGCCTACGACTATATGGACGAAAAAAATAATGTATTCTTCTGCTATACGAGCCGGTCAATTATATGGACAGCGAAAAAAATGTAAATAAAAGTGCAGCATGCATGGTCCCCATGGACCTAAACAGTAGTGTTCAACCTTTTTCGTTGTTTTTTTATTGCACACCTGTATATAAAGACATGGCGACACACAGCGATACGTGTTTATTGGTTATTCATGGCTCAAAAGGTGAGGAAATTAATATTAACTAAAAATGATTTAATAGATTGAAGGTGTTCAATCATGTGAACTTTTTCTTTGCGAATATTATCTTACAAGTTAGAAAAGCATTTCATCCAATGGATGAAAATTGTTAAACAAAATGTGTTTACTATAGGCTTTCCAAATAAAGGTACAAGATTGCATTTGAAATTTATTCATCTTCAAAGTGCACTTTTATAAATTTTGCAAAGTAAGGTATAAAAAAAATTAATTTAAATTGAATTAAAAAATTACCTTGGATTTATTTTATGTAATGTACATTCGGTTGCACTTTAAAAAAAAATATTGAAAATTTTATATCTATATCATTAATTTTTAGATGAAATATAATATTTTAAATTGCCACAAAATGTAAATTACATAAAATAAATTCAAGGGGAATTTTGATACAATTTTAAATTAATTTTTTATACCTTACTTTGTAAAATTTATAAAAGCGCATTTTGAAGATAAATAAATTTCAAATTGAATCTTGTACCTTTATTTTTAAAGCCTATAGTAAAAACATATTTAACAATTTTCATAGCTTGCAAGAAATGCTTTTCTAACTTTTATCTTTTCTTTTAAATATTATAATTTAAAATTCTCCTTCTCTCTGTTTCAGTTTCTATTTATCCTCAAACCACAACTCATTTTGCAACCCATTTTTTGTATTATTACAGGTCTCAATATTCTGTCTGTTTCAGTTTGTATTTCTCCTCATATCACAACTCATTTTTGCAACCCTATCTTTGTATCATTACGAGTCTGAATATTCTCTCTGTTTCAGTTTCTATTTCTCCTCGCACCATAAGTCAATTTTTGCAACCCCTTTTTTGTAATACAGATCTGAATAATTAGAAAAGCTGTTTTTTTAACAAAAACTTTAAAATCACCTTTTTAGATTATTTTTTTAAAATACTTCCAGAATAGAAAATCTTTAAAATTTAATGAGGAACATATTTTATAGAGGTTTCATTTACAAATATTCAGTACATAACGAGAAAAATAGAGCTGAAAATTTCAAAAGGACTGTATAACTGGTTACGGTCAATAGTATTCCTCGCTAGCGAATGTCTTTCTTATTGTTATTCTATTGTTATTATTATGTAACACACTTTGTGTCCTGCTCTTTCGCGTGAGGACTAATATATATATATATATATATATATATATATGTATATATATATGTATATATATATATATATATATGCCCTCATAATTACATATATTATTCCGTGTTAGGAAAGGGCTGCTGTCAAGCATAGTGAATGTCAACCAATATTAAGAAATTCAACATCTTTAAATTTTAAATTTTGTTATTGTTGTGGGGGAATCACCCTCCAAAGTGGCTGTTCTATCCATTATATAAACCATAGACCTTTTGAACCCAGGTGTGGATTAAACACCAGAGCGACCCTCGCCTGCTGGGTGACGTTTACTACTATTTTCAGTTGTAACCTTTTTACGTTGTTGTTCGAGTAACACATTGTTTAAACTCTATTCCGTTGTTTTGTTTTATTTGTGGCTTATTGCAAGCCATAACACTGGTCACATTGGATTCGGAGAACGTACTCACGTTTAAAAATAGTTTTCTAAAAAACTAAACACTGACGACATTGGATTCGAGGAGCGTACTAAAATCGCAACCAGTAACGGCATTTAAAAAATACTCGCGTGTAAATCGTATTCTAAAAATACTAACGACGTCGGACTCAAATATTATCAAGCCTTAGGAAGTGTCTAACATACCACTTGCAACTGAAAGGTTCACGGTAACTTAAAAAAACGAAGATCATACGGGGAATAAAAGACTTGAAAAGAAAAAAAAAAAGTTCGTCACGACATTCAAAGATAGCGCTGTACTTTTGCAAAACGAAAAATGTTCGTCGCAACTTAGAAAAGTAAATATTTATACTGTTGGAAAAAGAATTCGTCACTTGTGGTTTTCGCTGAAAAATCGGGCGTTATTTTTTTTCACTGGAGAAAAATATACACTTGTTTTTCTTTTCTTTAGAAAATGAACTTTTTATATATTTATTTTCTTTTCTGTTCGTTTTATTGTCTGGAGGAAGAAATAAGAAAGAATAACACGATTTTGTTAAATTCAGTGAAAGTTTTTACATTACTAAAGCTGACAAGGTAAAATGGACGAATTGAAAGTAGCGTTGGGACATTTGACCAAGTTGCATATCGATACTGCAAAGCGTCAGTCACAATTCGAGGAACAGCAAACGATACTGCAAAAAAAGATAGCGGAATGTCAAATGCGAACCGAAAAACAGTTAGCCAAACGTCAATTACGAACAGAGGAATTGGTTACAGAAATTGTTAAAAATAATGCGAACGCGGAAAGCAATTCAGCATTTTCTCAGTATACAATATGGACCGCGATAGACAATTTTAAATATGGGGAAAAGGAAAATCATTCGCAGCATATTTTCGTCGTTATAAATATATATTTTTTTTAAATATTGACTGCAGCAACTAGTCTGGTCACATAAAACCAGACTGCTAATACGAAAATTGGAAACGGCTGAGCATGATAAATTCGTGGATTACATCTTGCGTCGAAAAAAAGCAGATATATCATTCAACGAGATGGTAAATTTGTTAACAGAACTTTTCTCACCGAGAACGCCTCTTTTCCATAAGCGTTGGAGATGTTTAAATGTGTTAAACAACGGTAATGCCGATTTTGCTACGAACACAGCTTAAGTGAACAAACACTGTGATGACTTTAGGTTGTCAGAACTAACAACAGACACTTTTAAATGTCTTGTGTTTGTGTAAGAGTTTACGTCGGGAAAAGATGCGGAAATCAGGCGCAGCGTCCTTACAAAATTAGAAAATTAACCGAACTTAACACTTCAAAAAATGAGTGAGGATTGTCAAAAATTAGAAATTATAAAAAAAGATGCAAGAAATATAGAAGCAGACATGGCGAAAAAAAAGTAACTAAGAAAAATACGTCGTAATGGCCACCGACACTAATCACCGAAACTCAGAAAAACTAAAAGCTCCGAGCGCTAGTTTCAGATATTCTGGAATACATTGTGTAAGCGATTGCTCATTTTTAACAAAAATATGCCATTTATGCAATGAGATCGGTCATAAAAGTACGCAGTGTAGTCAAACTCAGAATAGAAGCCATATACGTCAAACCAGAACTAAGGACGCCGTAGAGGAAAATCTATACAAATATGTAACGGTTTACATTATCTGCAAGGCTATTAAATTCCAATTAGACGGTGGATCAGATATTTCAATAATAAATCTCAAAATGTATAAAATATTACGAAAGCCGACTATTTTAAAAACTAACAGAACGGCGACGGCGGTTAATGGTACACAATTCATTTTAAAGGTGAATTAATTACAAACGTCACTTTACGGGGGAAAACAAAACACTAAGATTGTATGTGCTAAAACTACTAAACTATGTGAGAACCTGTTCGGTTCTGACAGCATGGAAGATTTTCGTCTCTGGGATATGCTCATATCAACATTCTACAAGAAAATAGATACTCGCCAGCAGAAACGGATGAATTTATAACTTGTTTTAAAATAGAATTCACAAACGTATTTTCTCCTGGCCTGGGGAGATGAACAAAAATGGCCGCAGATTTTAAGTTGAAACCTGGCACACAACCGGTGTTTAAAAAGAAACGTGATGCCCCGTTTGCTTCCATGAACAAAATAAATCAGGAAATAGACAGATTAGAAATTATCGGTATACTGGCTAAAATTGAATATAGTGAGTGGGCTGCTCCGGCAGTTTACGGAAAAAAGTTCCGAGGAAATTCAAGTTTGCGCCGTCTTCGCGACCGGACTCAACGGGCCTTTAGAAGAGTTTCACTATCCATTACCTAGTCCAGAAGAAGTGTCCACGAAATTAAATGGCGGCAAGTATTTTTCTAAGATCGACCAAAGCGACACTTACCTACAGATTCCGGTAAATGACAAAAGCGCTAACCTCCTCTGTATTAACACTCATCATGGTTTGCATAGATGCGAAAGACTCGCGTTTGGTGTGAAGGTGGCACCCGCAATATTCCAGCAAGTAATGGATACTATGCTTTGCGGCTCGGACGCCGCAATCGCATATCTTGATGACATTATCATAGCGAGCAAAAGCAGAGGGGGGCATGAAAAACATATCAGACGAGTATTAAGTCGAATAAAGATTATGGATTTTAAGATCAAATCAGATAAATGCGAGTTCTTTTTACAAACAATTAAATACCTGGGTCAAATAATCGATAAAGATGTCAGACGCCCAGACTCAGGTAGGGAAACTGCTATTAAAGATTTGACGCCACCAGTAAACATAACTCAATTGCAGAGTTTTTTTAGGTTTGGCAAATTATTACCAGGGGTTCATCCTAAATATGCACAAATTGCGCGCATCATTTCATGAATTGCTGAAAAAGGATAAGGCTTGGACATAATAGTAGCTAGCCACGCTAGTCAATATAGCGTCGGGGCGTGCATGCTACATCGAATGCTGGATGGCTCGAAAGAGCCTATTGCTGTCGCATCACGGACTCTCTTGCCAGCGGAAAAGCATTATTCTCAGATCGCGAAATAGGCCCTATGAATTATATTTGCAGTTTCAAAATTCAACCGGTTCTTGTACGGAAGACATTTTTTCTACAAACCGACTATAAGCCGTAGATATCCATTTTCCGATCAAAAAAAGAACTTCCAACATTCACTGCGAACCGACTATTAAGATGTGGAACTATTCTGCTGAACTATAATTTTACAATTCAATTTCTCCCCTCAAAACAACTAGCCAATGCAGACAGTCTATCGAGACTGATTCCTGCCAAAATGGAACCTCTTGAAGATTCAGTAATCGTTCACTACATAGTATTAGTGATGTAAAAACCATGATAAACAATATTATCCGCGAACTGCCGGTCATACTTCAGGAAATTAAGTCAGAATCCCAAAATGACAATTTAATTCAAACCACGAAGCAGAAATTTGCAGTGGGTTACACCAGTTCAGATATTTTTTTTTTCTGGTTGCGACGAAATACTGTTATACGGTGAAAGGGTTTTCATCCTCCAAACCCTCCAAAAAAGAATTCTCAGGGATGTCCACATGGGCCATCCAGGAATAAACAGAATTAAAAGCCTTATGAGAAGTGTTGTTTATTGGCCAGCTATGGACCAAAATATTGCCGACTTGGTGGACAGATGCAAAGGCTGTGCTTTGGCTGCAAAAGCACCACCGATAACATATAAATCTTAGCCTAAGGCTAAACAACCATGGTCGAGGATCCACATCGATTATGCGGGACCTGTGGGGGATTTTTACATCAACAACCCATTTTTTATTGGAATTGTTTGCTCAATCTGAGGGTGTAGACTGTTTTGATCGCGACAACACTACACAGTTCACCTCGACGGAGTTCAGAGAATTCTGCGAGACGTATCATGTCAAGCATATTACGACACCCTAGTGCCACGCCAGAAGCAACGGCCAGGCCGAACGTTTCCTCGATACGCTTAAAATGGCATTAAAAAAGGTCCTGCTGCAATTTCTGCAGGTTTACAGAATCACGAGAAATTCAAACAAACCAGATGCGTGATCCCCAGTAGAAATTATGCTTGGATAGAAAATAAAATCCGTATTTGATAAGCTGCTACCCAAATACATAGTACAAACAGAATCTCTACAATGTCAACGAAACAGGTTTACAGTGGAGATGACGTGTATGTTAGACATTTTAGAAATAACGTTTCTTTTTGGGAACAGAGCACGATCTTACGAAGAATCGGCCATGTTACACACATTATTCAGGGCCCAAAGTTACAACATAAGAGGCACCTGAACCTAATCAGGAAATACTTCTACGAGAATCAAGAAGAACCACCGCAGGACGGCGCTGAGGGGATTGAAACTGTCTATGATTCTTTTGACCTAGACCCTCCAAAAGGGATGTCATAACCGAGACTCTCCGGCAGAAAGAGGAACCCCACAGACCCCTTGGTGGTCCGCCCCAAAAGGAAGAAATACTGATTTTCACAACCGCAGAAATCAGCTTGGGAGGGCGTGTTGTGGGGAAATCACCCTCCAAATGGACTGTTCCATCCATTATATAAACCATAGACATTTTGATCCCAGGTATGGATTAAATATCAGAGCGACCCCGCCTGCGCGGTGACGTTAACTACTCTTTTCAGTGGTAACCGTTTTTGTTCCAGTAATACATTGTTTAAACTCTATTCGTTGTTCTGTTTTCTTTGTGGCTTATTCCATGCCATAGCAGTTATTTATTTGTGCATCGTCTATATTTACATCGAGCTTCATAAATTAAAGGATTGGTATAAATAAAACGTGAAACATAATTGAACAAGTGAAGAATGCATGGTCCTCCGTGAGTGCACAGTTGACGAAGCATACAAAATTACTAAGTTCAGCATTTGCCCCTCCCACACTAACCCCAAAAGTCTCAGCGGATGAAAGTTAACAAACGGTGAAGTTTTAGGTCTTAACATATGTAAGTAAACCATGCAAAAAAAGAAATGACCAGCACCCCCATTTAGCCCCAAAAGTCCTTAAGGTGTTAACATATTTAAATTCTAGTTTAGCAGCATGCAACATTGCTTAAGAGACACAGACAGAACATTTTGGTCAAATATGGTAAAATAGTCTAAAAAATGGGGTGTTTATTAGCCCTAAAAAAACCTTGAGTCACACCAAGCGTTATCGCAAAGTATAGGCGAACAGAAATATATAGAAATCAATTAGTTACAAATTTTCAGAAAGGTTTATAAAAATCAAAGGCATTATTTTTTTTAATAAATACAAAAATGTCAATTTTAGCCATTTTAACTAGACAGACACCCGTAAGAGGTCAACGGGAAAATTTTCGGAAACTAGGTTTTGTTATATTTTACTGCTATTATGTTTACTGTTTGTGCGAAATGTTCAAGACATAGTTATTGAGAAAAGTGCGGACAGACGAACGGAGGAATGGAAAAGCGTGAGGTTTACCTTCCTTTTGTCGGGGGACCAGTAAATCAACCGCCAATGTTTTCCGTGAATGAATCTTAACAATAAAATAATTTAATTCATCTCTTATAATCGTGTACTTTAATCATATTCGTTGACAACTAGTAAACAAATTTAAAGAACCTTCGTTACCTTTTTTTTCTTGATTGAAATTTGCAATATGATAATTTAGATACAACACTATCAGCATCGGCATTGCGAGCCGTCCAAAAAATAAAGCACATGATATATACAATATAAGACATCCTATACAACGGAAACCAATTTGATTTGTTCTTTTCTTGTTTTCTTTTCTTTTTAAACCAGAAAACATAAGGAAAAAATGCTCCCTATTTAAAGCAGTTTCAAAACATATATTTTTCTGACTGACTGATTTCAAATCAAAAGTAATTTGATATCTACAACCATGACAAATATTCTAACATTTCAAAACATTAGTTTGCAAATGTCAACAGTAAACCCTGATGCATGTGTAGAATCCAAATTCGGTCATTATTATTATTATTATTATT